>NW_028245881.1:0-51225 GCF_964263255.1 Lissotriton vulgaris | reverse complement strand
TTGCTTTTTGCTCTCTCTAAGCACTGTAAATAAATCATATTTTTATAAATAAATCATATTTTATGAATCAGTTTATACTCTATATGATGAATCGAAGTGACCGTAAAAACAAAGAGAGTTTGACACAGACCTTAAGTGCATGTACAGCCAGGAAATTCATTGTGCACATTTAACATCCGTGCGATCACGGAAATACCCCAAAACATTATTACAGACCTACACAAATGTCCCCGACACAGCAGCTATAATACACAATGCTACACACGACTGCGTGCAACATGTTATTAAAAGTGCTGCATCGGTGCGCACATTCGAGCTAATGCATTTTGCACTTTTTTGGTTGTTTGCATACAGAGTTATAGACCAAACATGATTAGTCACTCACGTGCACTTTGCACAAGGACGAAAAAGGTGCAATTATTTTTTTCCCTTTTTCAAATGTGCACTATGGGTTTGCATTTTTAGGCAAATCACTTTGTTCCATTTCTTGTTAAGTAAGTGAAAAATCAGACTGCTGTATTTTTCAGTATCTAATTTTAAAACAGGATTCCTAAAAGCCATTCAACATATAACAAGATTAGGAACCAGTACGGACGTGATATATTTTTGAAATTGTTTCCGAATATTTTTCCTCCAGGTTTGCTGTAATGCAGACAATATAATAAACTGGATCATACTCCGTTGCCTCTGTCTTATTTTATGCAAATAGGATCAATCAATCAATCAATCATAGCATTTATAGAGCGCACTACATACCCGAGAGGGTCTCAAGACGCTGGGGGTAGGGAGGGGTGGGGGGGGGATGGGAGCTGCTACTGTTAGAAGAGCCAGGTCTTGAGAATGCCGCTCTTAGATTCCAGAATTGCCTTTCCCAAGTCTTTGCATGGCTCAATAATAATCACCTCAAGTGCAACAGCGCCAAAACTGAGATTATACCCTTAGGCAAAGACACCCTTTTTTCTCCAAAAGATTGGTGGCCCCAACACTCTGAGGCACCTCCCAGTGCAGTCTTATCGGCCTGCAATCTGGGTGTCCAATTCGACTCGTCCCTCAGTTTTGACGATCATGCGCGCATTACTGCAGGGTGCTGCTTTAACCTCATTAGACAGCTAAAGAAATTCTTTGACTTCCTCCCTATGTCCGCCAGGAAATCAGTGGCCGTGGCTCTGATCCTGTCCAGACTCGATTATTGCAATGGTCTCCTGGCAGGTATAAAAAAGTCCACCCTGAAGAAGCTACAGAGCGTCCAGCACGCGGCGGCCAGGCTCGTTCTCGGACTTCCGAGAAGGTCCTCAGCCTCGGCGGCCCTCAACACCCTCCATTGGCTGCCCCTCCACAAAAGGATCCTTTTTAAACTCCTTGTTACTGTCTTTAAGGCCACTAAGAACACAGGCCCCTCCTATCTTGTCAAGCGCTTCCCTCAGTACACTCCATCGCGCTGCCTGAGGTCATCAGGAGCTAATCTGGTTACCATACCCAGGTTTAAGCTCAAAACGAAAGGTGGAAAAACCTTTTCACTCCTGGCGGCTATGGCTTGGAACGGCCTTCCCTCTAACCTCAGGCACGCCCCTTCAGAAACCCTTTTCAGAAAACTTCTGAAGACTTGGATCTTCCTCCGACCCGACTCTTTGGTCCTCGCAGCCATATGATTCCCATTTCCATCAAGTTGGTTTCTTCTGATTGCTCAGCGCCAAGATGCTCCTTCCGGAGCGATAGTTGCGCTATATAAAAATTAATAAATATCAAATATCAAAAGTCTCCTGAAGGTTAGAAGGTCTTCGGTCTGCCGCAGCGGGATGGGGAGGGTGTTCCATGTTTTGCCAGCGAGGTGGAAGAATCATCTACCGTCAGCGGTCACTCTTCGGATGCGGGGGACGGTGGCGAGGGCGCGGTCTGCGGAGCGGAGCTGGCGGGTGGGGTGTAGAGGCTGAGTCGGCTGTTGAGATACGCTGGTCCAATGTTGTGGAGTGTCTTTTGTACGTGGGTGAGGAGTTTGAAGGATATCCTCTTGTTGATAGGGAGCCAGTGCAGGTTTCTCAGGTGGGGTGGGATGTGGCTGCAGCAGGGGATGTCGAGGATCAGGCGTGCAGAGGTGTTCTGGGTGCGTTGGAGTAGTTTCAGGCGTTTGGCCGCTGCGCCTGCGTAGAGTGCATTTCCGTAGTCCAGTCTACTGCTGATGAGGGCCTGGGTGACTGTCCTTCTTCTTTCAGTGGGGATCTACTTGAAGATCCTGCGAAGCATGCGGAGGACGTTGAAGCAGGAGGGGGAGACGGCATTGACCTGCTTTGTCATGGAAAGGGTGGAGTCGAGGATGGTCGGTGGGTGTAGGAGGTGCTCCTAGTGAAGTCGGCCACTAGGAGTCGTCCCAGGCCGAGGTGGTGGATCTGAGGATGAGGACCTCATTCTTGTCCGTGTTCAGCTTCAGTCGGCTGTTCCTCATCCAGTCGGAGACGGCCTTCATTCCTTCGTGGAGGTTGGTTTTGGTGGTGTGGGGGTCTTCGGTGAAGAAGAGGATCAGCTGGGTGTTGTCGGCATAGAAGATGATGTTGAGGTCGTGCCGTTGTGCGACGTGGACAAATTGGTGCCATGTAGACATTGAACAACGTTGGGCTGAGGGATGAGCCTTGGGGTACGCAGCAGATGATCCCAGTGGCTTCAGAGCGGAAGGGGGGAGGTGGACGCTCTGTGTTCTGCCGGAGAGGAAGGAGTTGGTCCAGTCCAGGGCCTTCTTTTCAATTCACGAGTCATAGAGGCGTGTTCATAGTGTGCAGTGGCAGACCGTGTCGAAGGCGGCTGACAGGTCCAGGAGGATGAGGGCCGCGGTTTCTCCATTGTCCATCAGGGTCCTGATGTCATCGGTGGCGGCAATGAGGGCAGTTTCAGTGCTGTGGTTGCTGCGGAACCCGGACTGGCACGGGTCCACAATGCCTCCAGGAAGCTGGTCAGTAGTTTGCTAACGGCCTTTTCAATGATCTTTGCCGGGAACGGGAGCAGGGAGATGGGTCACAAGGTTTTGAGGTCCTTGGGGTCCGCCTCGGGTTTCTAGAGTAAGGCGTTGATTTCTGCATGCTTCCAACTCTCCGGGAAGGTCGTTGTCTCAAAGGAGATTTTGATGGTTTTCCGGAGATGGGGTGCAATGGTGCTGCTGGCTTTGTTGAAGATGTGGTGTGGGCAGGGGTCTTCCGGGGATCCGGAGTGGACGGTGTTCATGATCTTGATGGTGTTATCATCTTTGATGTTGTTCCAGGAGAGCAGGTGGTTGGTGAGGGTGGTGGTCGTGGGAGTGGGGGTCTCAGCGGTTGCCGGGGTGGTGATGGCGTTGAAGTTGTCGTGGATGTCTGTGATCTTGCGATGGAAGAAGGTGGCCAGCGAGTCGCACAGGTCTTGTGAAGGTGGGATGTCGTTAATGTTGGCGCTGGGGTTGGAGAGTTCCTTCACGATGTTGAAGAGCTCTTTGCTGTTGTGTGTGTTGTTGTCTAGGTTGTCTTTAAAGGAGGTCCTTTTGGCAGGTCTGATGAGGTGGTGGTGTCTGCGGGTGGCGTTCCTATGGTCTATGTAGCTTTCTGGAGTTTGTTCACGGATCCAGTTTTTTTCGAGTTTTCGGCAGCTTCGCTTGGAGGCCTGGAGGTCTTTGGTGAACCAGCTGGCTTCCTTGCTGGTGTGGGTGTTGAAGGCTTCTTGAACGGGTCAGGGGTGTTGGCGCAGTCCTTGATCCACTGTCTGAGGTTGCGGGCAGCAGTGTTGGGGTCGGTCATGTCTGTGGGTAGGCTCTGGGCGAGGGTGGTGGTTAGCTGGTCTTCGGTGACTTTGCTTCAGTGGTGGCGAGGCATCTGCTGGGTGCGGTGGTGAGTGGTGGGTTTCCTGAAGGTGAAGTGGTAGCAGAGGTGGTCGGTCCAGTGGAGTGCGGCGGTGTGGTTGAAGAAGACGTGGGAGCTTGCTGAGACGATGAGGTCAAGCGTGTGGCCGGCGGAGTGGGTGGGTGTAGTGACGAGTTGTCTGAGTCCGAGGTTGTTGAGGTTGTCGATCAGGGTGGAAGAGTTGGGGTCATTGTTGTTCTCGAGCTGGAAGTTCAGGTCCCGAGGAGGATGTAGTCTGTGGAGGCGAGGGTGTGTGTGCTGATGAAGTCGATGATGGAGTCGCTGAACTGCGGTCGGTGTCCGGGTGTTGTCAGTAGACCAGGGTACCTCTGAGGTTGGTGTTGGGGTCGATGTGGATCTGGAAGGGCAGGTATTCGGTGGTGCTGAGGGTGTCGTCAGTGCTGGCCGAGATTCTGAGAGTGTTCCTGTGGACGATGGCGATTCCTCCTCCTACTCTGTTGGTGTGGTCCTTCTGGGTTATCTTGTATCCTTCTGGGATGGCTATGGCAATGTCCGGTGCCGAGGAGGGGCTCAGCCAGGTCTCCATCAGGAAGACATAAAAAGCAAAGCTCTCGCAACTACATTTAGGTAAAATTAGTGATAGTAAATGTGACAAAAACAGATAAACAGACAGAAGCAGAATCTTGGGTATTTTTTTCTTTTTCAAGATGATGATTTAATGTGTCCACACTTGAAGAACAGTCCACAGTCAGCCGCCACGTGTTTCGTCATGTTTCGGTGAGACAACACGACTCTTCAGGGCTGATAATACAAAATGACGTGTGTATAAGTTTAATCCTTAAGTATTGCATACTTTACCATAATGCATTGGTGACAAGGGTGCATCACACATGCAGTTGTAAAGTGCTGTTACTCTCACACGCTGTGATTGTGGTTGATGGTGATGCTTTTATGACTAAGCACATTCTACCCAAGAATTTTTATAGATACCCTCGGGTGGATGTATAATTGATAATGGGACACAAGGTCGTGACTCTAGTTAAGTGTTGTCATGTGTGGCATGCACACGGCGATCCTACACAAAAAGGTCTTTACGTGAAGAACATGCCATGCAATTGTGACGATCATATAGTACATTGGTTTGTGGAAATGTGGTAATGTATCACATTTACGGCGTGTGTGCTGAAGGAGGAGTCTGTGGTGCTAGCGGTGCTTAGGGCAAAGTGAGAAGAACTTTTCTCAGAAAAGGTTGAAAGTTCATACCTTGTGGCTCAACTTTGTATAAGTTGGTTGAGATCGGTATTGTTCTCGTTGGAAAATTCTATTTATGAAAATAGAGAGGGGGTGGAAGTAAAAGAGGGGCATAAAAGACAGCATAAAAAAGGGGAAATGTCAAAAGACATCAGTATCTGTACAGGGGGAGATAAAAAAAAGAGAAAACTCTTACCAATGTGCGGATGTGATCTTTAGTCAAAATAGTTACTATTGTCGGTTCGCCAAGGTTGATTTGAAGCAAGGATGTGTTCCTGTTTCAATATGTCGCCCAAACAAGTAATGAGGGATTTCAAGAGTTCACGCTAAACGTATAAAGAGAAACACATGTTTCATGTGTTATCTGGTTGGAGGTCGTGTTACGGTGTGTCTCTTTTTTATTATTAATCTCAACTGTTTCTTAAGATAAAAAGAAAAAGAAGCATGCCTGTACCTTAATACGTGTACGTATTGAGCTGTACCGGGAGGGGATCCAACTGCTAAGGCGCTGTAAAACGGGTGCGTTTCACGTTCGCAAAGTTCTGTGTCAAGAAATAAATAGATGAACACAGATTGATTGCCAGCAGAGATAAAATAACTGCCGGTATTGGTCGTAGCTTAGTATGGGTTAGCGTGATCGTGTAATACGATCTTTCAGTATAAGACGGATAGAGTCATTACAAACGAGGGTTCAGAGACTTACCAGTGGTATGGTATCCCTCCTCTGTTGGTTCCCGGTCGCCGTGTTTCGATAGACGGACACTTGACCGGAAGGAGGAGACTCTTTAAACAGGGATTTGTTCTCAAAACACTAGACTGTATTCCTGTATTCGAAGGCAGCCATGTTTGAGAGGACAATTGGTATGGAGAAGTGTGCTTTACTGGAATGCTATGTCATTTGTAAACGAATAGCCGTGTTTTGACAATCAATTGTTTGTGTCAAAATTGTATAAAGTGTAGGGGCAGTAAATAGATCATATATCAACTTAGGTATTTTCGAGTTAACATTGTCATGGTCATAGCTGCCGGCTTGATCGTTTTGTATCGTGTTTTTGTTTTTCTTAGTTAAGTCAAACCCCTGTGTATTTATAATCACTACATATTGGGTTCAGAGCTCATATGGCTGCGAAAAAAACGTTGCAACGGTGAGCCAATGAGCCATTGTGAATATCACTGAAAAGAAGGTGGAGAGCTTGCGGGTGAGAAAGCCCCATCAACCAACCCATTGTGACTTTACTCATCATGCAGTCATAAACACGATATCTGGTTATGATTATAACGTTACTGTGATAACATAATAAGAAAAACAATTCAAATTTGTAAATATGAAGTTCTATACATATTGTTATAACCTTGTGTGTGTAACAGTATACAGTACATAAACATTATCAGTGTTGAAAGACATATAACCAGAAAATGGAAATATCTATACATCATGATGTTATTCGTTATGTGGTGATTTCTTCAGATTCAGAGTAAATATCTCATTTACTGGATCCCATGGGGTGACTATCAGTCACCCAAGAAATATTGTAGTTCTGGGTCGTAGTTGAGCCCGTGTTCCACGCATTGTAGACGCATGATCCATGTGGCTTCCCTACGCCTGAGTGTAAATTCACGGTTACCCCCTCTGATGTTGAGGGGAATCATATCTATCCCAAAGACACGCACTTTGATGTCGTCCTCCAAGGGTTGACATTCTGCTACATGTAATGCCACTGGGTATTTAGGGTCTCTTCTTTGAATGGCTCTCATGTGTTCTGCTATTCTGTCTTTGAGAGCCCTGATGGTGCTGCCTACGTAAATTTTACCACATTGGCATTCAATTATGTATACTACGAACTTTGTTAGGCATGTGATATTGTGTCTGATTTTGTATATCGTTCCATCGAAGCTCTGGAACGTTTTAGTGCCATGTTTACCCCAGATGCACATAGAACAGAAACCACATTTGTGGAATCCTAAGCCTCGTGTAGTAAGCCAGTCTCGAATTGTGGTGTTTGGAGGAACCGTAGGGCTAAGTTTGTTTCTGAGAGTAAAGCCCTTTCTGTATGTGATGAAGGGTTACTCGGGTAACCAGTCTTTAAGAACAGGATCTCCTGTTAGGAGTTTCCAGTGTTTGTTAAAACTCTTTATGGTGGTATGGTTTAGTGCGTTAAACTCTGTTATTAGTCTGATTTTCAGACTGGAGGATTCAGGCTCCGTGCGTGTCTCCAAACAATCTGATCTTGAGGTGATTCTGGCCCTTTTCTCCGCTTTATTTAAGGATTTAAGGGCCCGATGTAGGTAGCCCTTTACCGATCCGAATCGGCCGAAAATACCGATTTTCGGCCGTTTCCGATCGGTAAAGGGCTACCGAGATGTAGGGGCACATTTTCGGTAATTTTACCGAATCGGTATCATTACCGAATCGGTATATTTACCGATTCGGTAATATGTACCGAATCGGTAAAATAATTACCGATTCGGTAATATTTACCGATTCCGTAAAATTACCGAAAATGCAATGTAGGTAGGCAATGTACCTTCTGCACATGGCTTACAGAATCGGTATTTTACCATGGAATACAAATCCATGGTAAAATACAGATTCCGGTGTGCATGCACATGTGTGCATGCACACCTATGTCATGTGACAGGCAGACCTGCCCTTAGGGCAGGTATGCCTGCCACATGGCACCTGTGCCTGTTTTGGGGGTGCCAGAGGGTGTCAAAGTGACACCCCCTGCACCCTTGTGAATTCTTTAATTACCGATTCGGTAAATACCGAATCGGTAATGCCTAATCATTCCTATGGGCTTCAAAGCCCATAGGAATGAATGGGCATTACCGATTCGGTATTTACCGAATCGGTAATTAAAGAATTGCTAAGGATTCGGTATCGAATCCAGATGTTGGGACCTACATACCATTTACCGATTTTGAAATACCGAATCGGTAGGATTCGGTATTTCAAAATCGGTAAATGGGATTTACCTACATCGGGCCCTAAGTGAATATCCTCTCTTGCGGAATCTGTCTCTCATGTTAGAGATGTAGTGTTCAAATTCAGTGGATTCACTGCAATTTCGTTTAGCTCTTAGGTATTCTCCATACGGAATTGAGCGTATCTGATGTTCGGGGTGGGAACTAGACGCATGGAGTATAGAGTTGCAAGACATGGGTTTTCTGAACAGCTTACTGTGTAATTGGTTGTCTTTGACGTAGAATTCAAGATCTAGAAATTCCATCTTTTTAAGGCTGTGTTGCATGGTGAAACTAATTTCCCATGTGTTTTTATTCAGATGTTCAAAAAAGGAAAAAAGGAGTTCCTCCGTACCGGACCATAGTAAAAAACAGTCATCAATATATCGACCCCAGAAAAGTATGGAGTCGATATATTCTGCTCCTTTGGTGCCCCATATTAGGTCTGCCTCCAGGGCCCCCATAAAGAGATTAGCAAAGGAGGGTGAACATTTTGAGCCCATAGCTACTCCCTTTTTCTGTCGATACCATTTTCGATCAAAAATGAAAAAATTATTCTCAAGGATAAGGGCCATCATATGTAGCAACATGTTGGTATGCGCCCAAAGTGAGGCCGGTCTGTTAGATAGCAATTTGGTCATGGCAGACAACCCAAGTTTAGGGTTGATGCTGGTGTATAAAGACACCACATCCATAGTGACCAAAGTCGTGCCTTGTTGCCATTCCATGTCTGGCATGATGCTCAGTATATGTTTAGAATCTTGTATATGTGACAGTAGGTTTTTGACTAAGGGGCCGAGAAAAAGATCTACATACTCGGCTATTCTTTCGGTGGGACCCCCGATTCCCGATACTATCGGTCTGCCCGGAGGAAAAGGTTAATTCTTGTGGATTTTAGGCAGTGTATATAACCAAGGGAAGGTGGGTCTAAACACTTTAAGATAAAGGTACTCATCGTCATCCAAAAGACCAGATTGTTTCCAATTTAATAGAAGTTCATTTAGTAGAAGTGTTAAAGGACCCATGGGATTATGAGTAAGTAGTTCATAACATGAGTCATCATTGAGTTGGCTCTGGATCTCATTATTGTAGTCAGCAAGATCCATAACCACAACGTTGCCCCCTTTGTCTGCCTCCCTTATGATGATGTCAGTGTTATTGCTCAGAGTGGAAAGTGCTAACCGTTCCCCTTTAGTCAAATTGTCCTTGTATTTGAATTTGGCGTACAGGTTTTTAGTGTTAGTTCTGTTTAGATCTTCAAGCACATGTCGGTGAAAATTGTCAATAGCATTGCCCCCTGATAATGTGGGGATCCATTTAGATTTGCATTTTAAGCCACTAGCTATTCCATAATCAGTTTCAACATCAAGCTCCTCAAGTAATTTCTCCATTTCAAGGGGACTGTGTTCCCTATCCGTTAAAGAAAGAAGCAAATGTGTTGTTTGTACATCTTTAATAGTCAAAGATTCATTATCAAAAACACTAGGAATGTTTCTGGATTGTCTTTGGGTATCACGTTGTCCAGCAAAATGTTTCTTTAATTTAAGATTACGTATGAATCTGAAGATGTCAATCTTAGTTTGGCAAATATCTCCAGTGGCATAAGGATTAAAGTTCAGGCCTTTGCTAAGTAAAGAGATCATGTCTGGTGTCAGAGGATGTGAGGAAAGGTTGATAACCTGTACTGTGTCAACTAGTGTGGTTAATTCCTCTGTGTCCTTGATCTTAGTTTCCTGCGATAATCCTCGCTTGCTCCTGCGTTTGCCCCTGTGGGTTTTGGGTCTACTACGCCTCTTGGTGGTTGTATCCTGTTGCCCTTCCTGACACGTTCAATCTCTAAAAAAAAGGTTGTGCGTGTAGCCTCTGTGTTTTCTAAGATCTCATTTTCAGGTTCACTGAGTCTGGTAGTACTCAGTGAAGTGTTACTGGAACTGACAGAACTAGTGGTAGTCGATCTGCCTGTCTGTGAACCAAGTTTAGAACTAGGGATCATTGAATCGTATTTACGATCAAAAGTGTAAATTCTTCCATTCCTGTAGTCTGCCTCATCTCTCTTGATCTGACGCGCTTTCCTATTCTTGATTTCGGCTTGATGTTTGAGTAAAATCTCATCAAGTAGAGTGCAGTTTTTGATGGTGGCTTCAGGTTTATTCAAATCTTTGATCTCCTGTTCTACAATGGAGATTTCTAGTTGTAGTTTGGCGGTTTTACGGTCAGCACTCTCAATGAGAATGTCCATTAGTGTCATGGAATTCTGGTTGATCGAGTCTTCCCATTTGGTCATGAGATCTTGATCCAAATCATCATAGGTAGGGAAAGTATGGGAACGTAGTCCCCTGGGAATTTGCTTTAGCCTTAAGTAATGTTTCAGGGTGGTACCATCCCACCAGCGGGAGTTTTCTTGCTTTTTGAGTCCCTCAAGTTTGATGAACTTGTCTCGGAGACCCTCTATACGTGCAGGACCTGTCGTGGCCGATGCCTGGTGTGTAGGCATGCCTTTGGCTAGATTCTGAAAGAGATCTGCCGCTGCCTTGTCTCTATCCATAATGGACAAGAGAAGAGATAGGAAGGTGTATGGGAAAAGGATTAATTAAGTAACGTGGAGGCACCCGATCTGACAAGACTGTTAGAGCCAGCTGTGTAGGGTTTTTTAGGGGATTTCAGATACTAGGGGCGCTCTGCCTCGATTTCTACGTTACAGAGTGTTATGTAGGTGGGTACATGAGAAGTGCGTGAAGAGCAGACGGAAAAAAGCCCTTAACCGTCCAACAAAAAGTCAATGACTTAACAATAAATAAAAAGCAAAGCTCTCGCAACTACATTTAGGTAAAATTAGAGATAGTCAATGTGACAAAAACAGATAAAAAGACAGAAGCAGAATCTTGGGTATTTTTTTCTTTTTCAAGAAGATGATTTAATGTGTCCACACTTGAAGAACAGTCCACAGTCAGCCGACACGTGTTTCGTCGTGTTTCGGTGAGTCAACACGACTCTTCAGGGCTGATAATACAAAATGACGTGTGTATAAGTTTAATCCTTAAGTATTGCATACTTTACCATAATGCATTGGTGACAAGGGTGCATCACACGTGCAGTTGTAAAGTGCTGTTACTCTCACACGCTGTGATTGTGGTTGGTGGTGATGCTTTTATGACTAAGCACATTCTACCCAAGAATTTTTATAGATACCCTCGGGTGGATGTATAATTGATAATGGGACACGAGGTTGTGACTCTAGTTAAGTGTTGTAATGTGTGGCATGCACACGGCGATCCTACACAAAAAGGTCTTTATGTGAAGAACATGCCATGCGATTGTGACGATCATATAGTGCATTGGTTTGTGGAAATGTGGTAATATATCACATTTACGGCGTGTGTGCTGAAGGAGGAGTCTGTGGTGCTAGCGGTGCTTAGGGCAAAGTGAGAAGAACTTTTCTCAGAAAAGGTTGAAAGTTCATACCTTGTGGCTCAACTTTGTATAAGTTGGTTGAGATCAGTATTGTTTTCGTTGGAAAATTCTATTTATGAAAATAGAGAGGGGGTGGAAGTAAAAGAGGGGCAGAAAAGACGGCATAAAAAAGGGGAAATGTCAAAAGACATCAGTATTTGTACAGGGGGAGATAAAAAAAAGAGAAAACTCTTACCAATGTGCGGATGTGATCTTTAGTCAAAATAGTTACTATTGTCGGTTCGCCAAGGTTGATTTGAAGCAAGGATGTGTTCCTGTTTCAATGTTTCGCCCAAACAAGTAATGAGGGATTTCAAGAGTTCACGCTAAACGTATAAAGAGAAGCACATGTTTCATGTGTTATCTGGTTGGAGGTCGCGTTACGGTGTGTCTCTTTTTTATTAATAATCTCAACTGTTTATTAAGATAAAAAGAAAAAGAAGCATGCCTGTACCTTTATACGTGTACGTATTGAGCTGTACCGGGAGGGGATCCAACTGCTAAGGCGTTGTAAAACGGGTGCGTTTCACGTTCGCAAAGTTCTGTGTCAAGAAATAAATAGATGAACACAGATTGATTGCCAGCAGAGATAAAATAACTGCCGGTATTGGTCGAAGCTTAGTATGGGTTAGCGTGATCGTGTAATACGATCTTTCAGTATAAGACGGATAGAGTCATTACAAACGAGGGTTCAGAGACTTACCAGTGGTATGGTATCCCTCCTCTGTTGGTTCCCGGTCACCGTGTTTCAATAGACGGACACGTGACCGGAAGGAGGAGACTCTTCAAACAGGGATTTGTTCTCAAAACACTAGACTGTATTCCTGTATTCGAAGGCAGCCATGTTTGAGAGGACAATTGGTATGGAGATGTGTGCTTTACTGGAATGCTATGTCGTTTGTAAACGAATAGCCGTGTTTTGACAATCAATTGTTTGTGTCAAAATTGTATAAAGTGTAGGGGCAGTAAATAGATCATATATCAACTTAGGTATTTTCGAGTTAACATTGTCATGGTCATAGCTGCCGGCTTGATCGTTTTGTATCGCGTTTTTGTTTTTCTTAGTTAAGTCAAACCCCTGTGTATTTATAATCACTACATATTGGGTTCAGAGCTCATATGGCTGCAAAAAAAACGTCGCAACGGTGATCCAATGAGCCATTGTGAATATCACTGAAAAGAAGGTGGAGAGCTTGCGGGTGAGAAAGCCCCATCAACCAACCCATTGTGACTTTACTCATCATGCAGTCATAAACACGATATCTGGTTATGATTATAACGTTACTGTGATAACATAATAAGAAAAACAATTCAAATTTGTAAATATGAAGTTCTATACATATTGTTATAACCTTGTGTGTGTAACAGTATACAGTACATAAACATTATCAGTGTTGAAAGACATATAACCAGAAAATGGAAATATCTATACATCATGATGTTATTCGTTATGTGGTGATTTCTTCAGATTCAGAGTAAATATGTTGTTTACTGGATCCCATGGGGTGACTATCAGTCACCCAAGAAATATTGTAGTTCTGGGTCGTAGTTGAGCCCGTGTTCCACGCATTGTAGACGCATGATCCATGTGGCTTCCCTACGCCTGAGTGTAAGTTCACGGTTACCCCCTCTGATGTTGAGGGAATCATATCTATCCCAAAGACACGCACTTTGATGTCGTCCTCCAAGGGTTGACATTCTGCTACATGTAATGCCACTGGGTATTTAGGGTCTCTTCTTTGAATGGCCCTCATGTGTTCTGCTATTCTGTCTTTGAGAGCCCTGATGGTGCTGCCTACGTAAATTTTACCACATTGGCATTCAATTATGTATACTACGAACTTTGTTAGGCATGTGATATTGTGTCTGATTTTGTATATCGTTCCATCGAAGCTCTGGAACGTTTTGGTGCCATGTTTACCCCAGATGCACATGGAACAGAAACCACATTTGTGGAATCCTAAGCCTCGTGTAGTAAGCCAGTCTCGAACTGTGGTGTTTGGAGGAACCGTAGGGCTAAGTTTGTTTCTGAGAGTAAAGCCCTTCTGTATGTGATGGAGGGTTTCTCGGGTAACCAGTCTTTAAGAACAGGATCTCCTGTTAGAAGTTTCCAGGGTTTGTTAAAACTCTCTATGGGGGAGAGCACAGGAGGCTACACTGACCGCCATTTACGCCGCCACCGAAGCCAGCAGTCACTTACCCTGCAGCTCCCTTGCTGGGAGAACTCCGCCACCGGAGCCAAGAGTTACTTGCAGGGAGAATCGCGCCGCCGCTCCGGGACTACAGTTCACGGCAGGCAACGCGGCGGCGCGCAACAGTGACGTCGCGCCAGGAGGCGCTTATCAACAGCGCTAGAACCAGCTACGAGGGACGCGAGCGGGACGCCCGGGGCTAAGCCCGGGCAAAGGGCGGGCCCTCTGTGGCCCTCCGGGGACCGAGGAGCCGGGCCGGGGCCATACCCTTTCCACCATCGTCCTTTGTCTGCTATTTAAAAAAACAAGTGAGTGAGAAATAATCGTTTATAAGTTACTTTTGTTCCCCACTTGAGCCTGGAACTATCCCCCATTATGTCCTCCAAACTGGTAACTATGGATAATTTTATAATCAAAAAGGTTGCGCTAATCAATAGCAACAGAAGGGCGTCCTTGGGACTGGAGCACTCGCCTACTATTACTATCATACCGGAGCTCCCAATTACTGTCCCTGATACATCTTTGGCAAAAGAACATCCTGCCCCCGCAGGCAAAGTAACCACTGTAATTGCCATGGTTCATGCGGGTCAGCATGATGAGGACTCCCATGTTCAAGCCCCCACAGGGTCAGGCATAGCTTCTTCAGAAATATATGACCCTGTAACAAAAGAATCCCCTAGAAGATTTAAGAAAGCCCGAGTGAGACGAAGGGGGAAGCAAACGAAAACAAGCCATAAAATTACACAAGGAGGGGGGAATGAGTTTGGAACTTTACCATTACTTTCAGAAATGAGATCATCTAACTTAGGGGGAATAGGTGATACCACTTCGCCCAAGCGCCCTAGAGATTCCGTGTTGCTTATCGATTTGTCACATTCAGGGATCACAGATAATGTTGACAGCCTTTCTGCTGACCCCATTGTGACAAGCAAACATCTCTTGTCTAGTACACCAACTAGCTTATCCTTATTGGACTTACCTATAGGGAATGATAGTGTCAGATTATCGGGCTCCCCAAAACTACCTATTGAGTCATCTCCTAGGTCCCCTATTTCTCCCCTTACTATGAAAAACAGTAAAAAAAGGGGGGGTGAGCCACTGGGTAATCGAGCACAGAAAATAAGGAAAGGGGTAGTTCATTCTCCACAGTCACAAACTGGTCAAACCCCAGTAAGTGAGGAGGCCATGATGGCCAAGATTGCAGAACTTATTAGGGGTGTGACGCAACCACTTCTCGATAAGACCATCATGATGTGTACACATCTAGATAAAATAGAGAAGAAGGTCGAACAGAATTCCCTCCTCTTACTTGACCTGGTAAAGGGGCTAGAAAAAGTTAATATGAATTCCAAAGTAAAAACTAATCCACCTGTAAAATCTAAAGTAACAGTCCCCCTCCAATACTAGCACCTATAACATCAGCACCTACAACACCAGCACCTGTGCAAAAAAAAGAAACCTGTGCAAGAGGGGGTAAGATCGGGTAGCCCTGCGATTACGTTATTAACTCCCACCACACAATTGGCTACACCCCAACTGGCAGCTCCAGTAACTAAGGAGCAAACATCTAAACCAGGGGGAACCCAAAACCAAGGTGGTAGTAAGGACTTATTAACGACTAAGTCGAGTAATGGGAATGTTTTGGCCATCGTTCCTGAAAAAACGAGTCGTATTATAGACTTATCCCCAGATTCTGCCCCTTATGTTATTGTAATGGCAGGGGTTCCTGAACTGCCGGCAGGTAAATGGGAAGATCATGGAGCATTACGGAACAAGGTTACCTTCTGGCTCCGAGATAACAGACCGTTACCTGCATCAATAAATGGTGAAATTATAAGTGTAAGGCGTGCCAATTGGGTGGGAGCCAGGCCAAAGGATAGAAATGGTGACGTTATAATCATCAATTTTAAGGATTACAGGGCCGTGAGGCATATTGGGGACTGGTTCGATGCTGGTAGCAGCGCTTCCATCTCCACCACCAAAAAGCTTTATTAACTGGGGCAGGGACAGGCAGCTATTTAAGAAGCCAGTCCATCAACATCGGGGGTTTGGAAATGAAAGACCATGGGATAGGGTTGGTCCAAGGGGGGTACCACCGATGCTAGGTAGTTCTGCTTATGCAAGTGCCCAAGATCCCTCAATTTACATGCAGAGGCCGGAGGACTTTTATCCCAGAAATCAGCATCAAGTCTATCAATACCCCCCTCTTAGCAAACAATATCCATCATACTTGGAGCCCAACCTCACTCAAGGCAGACCATGGAACAATAGAGGATTGCTTCCACACATGTACAACCTACCAATCCAAAATCGTTTCCAGATTTTCTCTGGTCTGGATGGGGTAGATTGACAGCAAGCTCAGATACCCCGAGAAAATGTGGCTCGGAAAAACCCCTCTCCCCCAGTTCTTCAAGTTCTTACTAGGGGTGGGGTTCTCCCTAATAATACTGAGGCCCCCATTGAGTCACCTCAAGAATTGCCCACATTATATAAGACCTTCACTCTCGATAGATCGACACCTTGTGACAGTGATACCCTGGAGCAGATGCAATCTATCGTAGGTGATAATAATGGGAGTGGGGAAAAGACAGGAAATGACCCGACACAGGTGAAGAGTGACCTTTGTGCACTCCTGTTTTGGAACGTAGCAGGGTTGAGGCAAAAAATTACTAACCCAGCCTGGGATACTGTAATAAGTGGCCAGGATATAGTGGCCCTACAAGAAACATGGACTCAGGACCCAATCCATGTAAATGGTTATAGAACCTTCTTTACCCCAGCTGTTGGAGGCCATTTTGGAAGGGCAAAGGGTGGTTTGACTACGTTTGTTTCAAATCAACTTAAAATTAAACAAGCTCATTGCCATTTACATTCCAATTACTTTCAGCTCACAATTTTAAGAAATTTTAAAGGAGCGAAGGTGATGATCATTAACTTCTACAATAATGTCCCAAGGGAAGAAATTGTGGTTGTGATGAAGCAGCTCAAGGAGGAAGTTCAGTTAGAGGTATATAAAAATGACAGAGAACTGGTAATTTTATGGGGGGGGATTTTAATTGTTCACTCTGTACCAAAGGGAGTCAGGGCCTATGTGGCCTAATGACAGAGAGAGATACGTATCTGACTCACTTCGATCACACCTTGATGGGGGACTTGCTCAACGAATTATTATTCATGTTTGATTTAGGGTTTGCTAATGAATCAGCCCTAAAACCCACACCCTTTGTCCCGACCTTTGTTGGTAGAGGCTTGGTGTCAACCATTGACTTTATTATTTCCTCCAGTAATCTTAATCATAGAGTGGTGGGGGTTACAAATATCCAAATGCCCATAAGTGACCATCTTCCCCAATGCCTTAAGGTAGTAGATTTGTTCCCAGACCCATCGACGGCCGCGCCTCTTGTTGAGGCAGCGGTTGATGTTGTTCTTGGGAGACAAAATGGGTACACACTCAACTGGAGCAAAGTAATCCCCGCAACCTTCTTTAAGGAACTCTGGGAGGCGTGCTCTAATAGTTTTATGATCTGTTTGGGTGATAACTCTAATAACGTTCAAATAATTGAGCACTTTGGTATAATAGCTGCAAACATAAAAAGTAGCCTAAGGGTGGAGGCAAAACGTAGAGGTAAGGGATCCAAGAGTTGGTTTGATAACGCATGTACCAGGGCGTTAAAAAATCTAAAACAGGCAGTACACAGAAGCCCCAGGGATACAGGTGAAATAAGAGCATGCAGGTCCGCATATAATCAGGCCCTCAAAGCAAGGAAAACTCTGCTAAATAAGGAGGCAATAGATTCACTCTGCGAGGCTTCAAAAACTAAAAATCCCGCCTCATTTTGGAAAGTAATTAACACCCCTTTCCCTTACGAAACCCATACGGCGCGAATTGAGATCGCAATAAATGAGGATAATTGGGTAGATCATTTTTCCAATCTTTACAAGGCACAGGATGATACCCACAGCGGAGGTTCTCATATTAGTTTGGATTTACAGCTAAGTGTTAATCTGGTTGTAACACTTGATGAGGTATTGCTTGCCTTGAGATCCACTAAAGGCGGCAAGGCAGCTGGGCCTGATGGGATCCCTGCGGACCTATTTAAAGTAAACACTGAAATCTGGGGCCCAATGCTGGTACAACTTTTTAATGCGCCTCTATCAAGGGGCCTGAAAGAATCCTGGTTTACCTCTGTTATCGTCCCAATTTACAAGAAGGGGGACAGAAACAGTTGTGCCTGCTACAGGCCAATCTCCCTTCTTGATTCATCAATAAAAATTCTGGGACGTATAGTGCTGGCAAGACTCCAAAGCTGGGCGGAGGAAAATGAAATCATGAGTGAGTTGCAATTTGGTTTTCAAAAAGGGATTGGTACAATCGAGCAAGGCCTAAATTTAATGCTACTGCAACACAAATATATAAGGATAAAGTCGGAACGCTTGTATTTTACTTTTGTAGACCTTTCATCAGCGTTCGACTGCGTATCACACACTAAATTGTGGACAATAATGAAAGGTTTGGGAGTGGACAATACCATCATCTGTTTCCTGAGGGAACTTTATAGTGGAACCACAGCTTCTGTTCGCTACGGTAGGGGGGGCGAATGCTCCAGACAATTCAGTGTGGGCCGTGGGGTGCGGCAGGGCTGCGTATTAGCACCTTTTTTATTCCTCCTTTACATTAATGGGCTTGAGCATCACCTGCTGCAGGAGTGCAGAGATATGCCCAGGGTGGGGAGGAGGGCAATCCCTGCACTCATGTATGCGGATGATGCTGTGCTTATGGCACGTACTCCTCAGGCTCTGCAAAAACTAGTAGTTAGTTTTGAGAATTTTATGCTGAATTTAGACTTACTAGTAAACTGTAGCAAAACTTTCACAATGAACTGTGGTCCAAAATCAGGTAAACCAATGAAACGGATGTTTTTAAACAATGTGCCACTAGATAACACCGCAACCTTTTCTTATCTGGGTATTTTATTCCATGAGTCAGGTTCTTGGACAAGCGCAATTAAGGCTGGAACCCTTTTATTTATGAAAACGATCATGGCCTTAAAGAATTTAGTTAGAAAACTGGGCAGGAAGCCGATAAAAGAAATGCTAACTATATATAAAGCAACATGCTTATCTGTGGCTATGTATGGCTCAGGCTTGTGGGGGTACGCTAATGTTGATCCAATCCAGGTGGTGGAAAACACATTTTTGAGGGAAGTCCTTGCAGTTCCACAGTGTGCTGCCACATTTAACTGTCACGCTGAACTTGGCCAACCTTACATAACAGACATTATCAAAATTCAACCTATCCTACTGTGGCACAGGGTATGGACCACAAATGAATGCGTTATGAATCGGGCCCTGTTACAGGACACCCTCAGTTTGGATCACGTGGACAGAGCAGAATGGCTGGGATATGTAAAGTGTTTCCTGACTGAGACTGGATGCTATTCTTACTATTCGGATCCGCCTTCAATGGATAGCATTTCTAGGAGTACACTAAAAACCCTTTGCCTGGACCATCTTGAGGATAAGAGGAAGAGAGCTGAAACTCTGAAACATTCAGTACATTCCCACCTTCTTACTATTTGTGAGACTAACTCTGTACAGCCATATTTATCCCTGCCCATGACAAACTATGATCGCTTTCTTTTAACTCGTTTTAGATTTTGTTTATTTTTTAGATTGGTGTCTTTTCCTAGCATGAACTCATGGAAGCGTATATTGCCCACTTGCTTGTGTGATGGTATGTCACATCAATCAGATATCCATATCCTTTTTTTCTGCAAATTTTATAGTGCCACTCGTAGAAAAATTATCGTCCCTTTTTTAAAAGAAATGAATTTAACCAGATGCCGCCCAGCTTTTTTAGAAGTCCAGAGAATGGATACGGTTTTAACTGTAACTGTGGTTTTAAATTTTAAAAAAAGTGTTTTTAAATTACAGAAACAAATGGTAACTGAAATGGTTTAAATTTTTTCCTACTGGATAATTGTCTATTGATCTCCCTCACGGAACTCATAATTATGAGCTGTAATTACTGTAATTTGTTTTTATGTCTGTTACTTTCATGGTTATTTGTTTTTAACCGAATTAAGTTCTTTGAATCTTAATCTTGAATCTCTATGGTGGTATGGTTTAGTTCGTTAAACTCTGTTATTAGTCTGATTTTCTGACTGGAGGATTCAGGCTCCGTGCGTGTCTTCAAACAATCTGGTCTTGAGGTGATGCTGGCCCTTTTCTCCGCTTTATTTAAGGATATAAGTGAATATCCTCTCTTGCGGAATCTGTCTCTCATGTTAGAGATGCAGTGTTCAAATTCAGTGGATTCACTGCAATTTCGTTTAGCTCTTACGTATTCTCCATACGGAATTGAGCGTATCTGATATTCGGGGTGGGAACTAGACGCATGGAGTATAGAGTTGCAAGACGTGGGTTTTCTGAACAGCTTACTGTGTAATTGGTTGTCTTTGACGTAGAATTCAAGATCTAGAAATTCCATCTTTTTAAGGCTGTGTTGCATGGTGAAACTAATTTCCCATGTGTTTTTATTCAGATGTTCAAAAAAGGAAAAAAGGAGTTCCTCCGTACCGGACCATAGTAAAAAACAGTCATCAATATATCGACCCCAGAAAAGTATGGAGTCAATATATTCTGCTCCTTTGGTGCCCCATATTAGGTCTGCCTCCAGGGCCCCCATAAAGAGATTAGCAAAGGAGGGTGAAAATTTTGAGCCCATAGCTACTCCCTTTTTCTGTCGATACCATTTTCGATCAAAAATGAAAAAATTATTCTCAAGGATAATGGCCATCATATGTAGCAACATGTTGGTATGCGCCCAAAGTGAGGCCAGTCTGTTAGATAGCAATTTGGTCATGGCAGACAACCCAAGTTTAGGGTTGATGCTGGTGTATAAAGACACCACATCCATAGTGACCAAAGTCGTGCCTTGTTGCCATTCCATGTCTGACATGATGCTCAGTATATGTTTAGAATCTTGTATATGTAACGGTAGGTTTTTGACTAAGGGTCCCAGAAAAAGATCTACATACTCGGCTATTCTTTCGGTGGGACCAAAGGAGCAGAATATATCGACTCCATACTTTTCTGGGGTCGATATATTGATGACTGTTTTTTACTATGTTCCGGTACGGAGGAACTCCTTTTTTCCTTTTTTGAACATCTGAATAAAAACACATGGGAAATTAGTTTCACCATGCAACACAGCCTTAAAAAGATGAAATTTCTAGATCTTGAATTCTACGTCAAAGACAACCAATTACACAGTAAGCTGTTCAGAAAACCCACGTCTTGCAACTCTATACTCCATGCGTCTAGTTCCCACCCCGAACATCAGATACGCTCAATTCCATATGGAGAATACCTAAGAGCTAAACGAAATTGCAGTGAATTCACTGAATTTGAACACTGCATCTCTAACATGAGAGACAGATTCCGCAAGAGAGGATATTCACTTATATCCTTAAATAAAGCGGAGAAAAGGGCCAGAATCACCTCAAGACCAGATTGTTTGAAGACACGCACGGATCCTGAATCCTCCAGTCAGAAAATCAGACTAATAACAGAGTTTAACGCACTAAACCATACCACCATAAAGAGTTTTAACAAACACTGGAAACTCCTAACAGGAGATCCTGTTCTTAAAGACTGATTACCCGAGAAACCCTCCATCACATACAGAAAGGGCTTTACTCTCAGAAACAAACTTAGCCCTACGGTTCCTCCAAACACCACAGTTCGAGACTGGCTTACTACACAAGGCTTAGGATTCCACAAATGTGGTTTCTGTTCCATGTGCATCTGGGGTAAACATGGCACCAAAACGTTCCAGAGCTTCGATGGAACGATATACAAAATCAGACACAATATCACATGCCTAACAAAGTTCGTAGAATACATAATTGAATGCCAATGTGGTAAAACTTACGTAGGCAGCACCATCAGGGCTCTCAAAGACAGAATAGCAGAACACATGAGAGCCATTCAAAGAAGAGACCCTAAATACCCAGTGGCATTACATGTAGCAGAATGTCAACCCTTGGAGGACGACATCAAAGTGCGTGTCTTTGGGATAGATATGATTCCCCTCAACATCAGAGGGGGTAACCGTGAACTTACACTCAGGCGTAGGGAAGCCACATGGATCATGCGTCTACAATGCGTGGAACACGGGCTCAACTACGACCCAGAACTACAATATTTCTTGGGTGACTGATAGTCACCCCATGGGATCCAGTAAACGAGATATTTACTCTGAATCTGAAGAAATCACCACATAACGAATAACATCATGATGTATAGATATTTCCATTTTCTGGTTATATATATTTCAACACTGATAATGTTTATGTACTGTATACTGTTACACACACAAGGTTATAACAATATGTATAGAACTTCATATTTACAAATTTGAATTGTTTTTCTTATTATGTTATCACAGTAACGTTATAATCATAACCAGATATCGTGTTTATGACTGCATGATGAGTAAAGTCACAATGGGTTGGTTGATGGGGCTTTCTCACCCGCAAGCTCTCCACCTTCTTTTCAGTGATATTCACAATGGCTCATTGGCTCACTGTTGCGACGTTTTTTTTCGCAGCCATATGAGCTCTGAACCCAATATGTAGTGATTATAAATACACAGGGGTTTGACTTAACTAAGAAAAACAAAAACGCGATACAAAACGATCAAGCCGGCAGCTATGACCATGACAATGTTAACTCGAAAATACCTAAGTTGATATATGATCTATTTACTGCCCCTACACTTTATACAATTTTGACACAAACAATTGATTGTCAAAACACGGCTATTCGTTTACAAACGACATAGCATTCCAGTAAAGCACACATCTCCATACCAATTGTCCTCTCAAACATGGCTGCCTTCGAATACAGGAATACAGTCTAGTGTTTTGAGAACAAATCCCTGTTTAAAGAGTCTCCTCCTTCCGGTCACGTGTCCGTCTATCGAAACACGGCGACCGGGAACCAACAGAGGAAGGATACCATACCACTGGTAAGTCTCTGAACCCTCGTTTGTAATGACTCTATCCGTCTTATACTGAAAGATCGTATTACACGATCACGCTAACCCATACTAAGCTTCGACCAATACCGGCAGTTATTTTATCTCTGCTGGCAATCAATCTGTGTTCATCTATTTATTTCTTGACACAGAACTTTGCGAACGTGAAACGCACCCGTTTTACAGCGCCTTAGCAGTTGGATCCCCTCCCGGTACAGCTCAATACGTACACGTATTAAGGTACAGGCATGCTTCTTTTTCTTTTTATCTTAATAAACAGTTGAGATTATTAATAAAAAAGAGACACACCGTAACACGACCTCCAACCAGATAACACATGAAACATGTGTTTCTCTTTATACGTTTAGCGTGAACTCTTGAAATCCCTCATTACTTGTTTGGGCGACATATTGAAACAGGAACACATCCTTGCTTCAAATCAACCTTGGCGAACCGACAATAGTAACTATTTTGACTAAAGATCACATCCGCACATTGGTAATAGTTTTCTCTTTTTTTTATCTCCCCCTGTACAAATACTGATTTCTTTTGACATTTCCCCTTTTTTATGCCGTCTTTTATGCCCCTCTTTTACTTCCACCCCCTCTCTATTTTCATAAATAGAATTTTCCAACGAAAACAATACTGATCTCAACCAACTTATACAAAGTTGAGCCACAAGGTATGAACTTTCAACCTTTTCTGAGAAAAGTTCTTCTCACTTTGCCCTAAGCACCGCTAGCACCACAGACACCTCCTTCAGCACACACGCCATAAATGTGATATATTACCACATTTCCACAAACCAATGCACTATATGATCTTCACAATCGCATGGCATGTTCTTCACGTAAAGACCTTTTTGTGTAGGATCGCCGTGTGCATGCCACACATGACAACACTTAACTAGAGTCACGACCTCGTGTCCCATTATCAATTATACATCCACCCGAGGGTATCTATAAAAATTCTTGGGTAGAATGTGCTTAGTCATAAAAGCATCACCACCAACCACAATCACAGCGTGTGAGAG
Source organism: Lissotriton vulgaris (assembly GCF_964263255.1). Taxonomy (NCBI): domain Eukaryota; kingdom Metazoa; phylum Chordata; class Amphibia; order Caudata; family Salamandridae; genus Lissotriton; species Lissotriton vulgaris. The sequence continues at coordinate 27,474 of NW_028245881.1, read as the reverse complement.
TAACAGCACTTTACAACTGCACGTGTGATGCACCCTTGTCACCAATGCATTATGGTAAAGTATGCAATACTTAAGGATTAAACTTATACACACGTCATTTTGTATTATCAGCCCTGAAGAGTCGTGTTGACTCACCGAAACACGACGAAACACGTGTCGGCTGACTGTGGACTGTTCTTCAAGTGTGGACACATTAAATCATCTTTTTGAAAAAGAAAAAAATACCCAAGATTCTGCTTCTGTCTTTTTATCTGTTTTTGTCACATTGACTATCTCTAATTTTACCTAAATGTAGTTGCGAGAGCTTTGCTTTTTATTTATTGTTAAGTCATTGACTTTTTGTTGGACGGTTAAGGGCTTTTTTCCGTCTGCTCTTCACGCACTTCTCATGTACCCACCTACATAACACTCTGTAACGTAGAAATCAAGGCAGAGCGCCCCTAGTATCTGAAATCCCCTAAAAAACCCTACACAGCTGGCACTAACAGTCTTGTCAGATCGGGTGCCTCCACGTTACTTAATTAATCCTTTTCCCATACACCTTCCTATCTCTTCTCTTGTCCATTATGGATAGAGACAAGGCAGCGGCAGATCTCTTTCAGAATCTAGCCAAAGGCATGCCTACACACCAGGCATCGGCCACGACAGGTCCTGCACGTATAGAGGTTCTCCGAGACAAGTTCATCAAACTTGAGAGACTCAAAAAGCAAGAAAACTCCCGCAGGTGGGATGGTACCACCCTGAAACATTACTTAAGGCTAAAGCAAATTCCCAGGGGACTACGTTCCCATACTTTCCCTACCTATGATGATTTGGATCAAGATCTCATGACCAAATGGGAAGACTCGCTCAACCAGAATTCCATGACACTAATGGACATTCTCATTGAGAGTGCTGACCGTAAAACCGCCAAACTACAACTAGAAATCTCCATTGTAGAACAGGAGATCAAAGATTTGAATAAACCTGAAGCCACCATCAAAAACTACACTCTACTTGATGAGATTTTACTCAAACATCAAGCCGAAATCAAGAATAGGAAAGCGCGCCAGATCAAGCGAGATGAGGCAGACTACAGGAATGGAAGAATTTACACTTTTGATCGTAAATACGATTCAATGATCCCTAGTTCTAAACTTGGTTCACAGACAGGCAGATCGACTACCACTAGTTCTTTCAGTTCCAGTAACACTTCACTGAGTACTACCAGACTCAGTGAACCTGAAAATGAGATCTTAGAAAACACAGAGGCTACACGCACAACCTTTTTTTTAGAGATGGAACGTGTCAGGAAGGGCAACAGGATACAACCACCAAGATGCGTAGTAGACCCAAAACCCACAGGGGCAAACGCAGGAGCAAGCGAGGATTATCGCAGGAATCTAAGATCAGGGACACAGAGGAATTAACCACACTAGTTGACACAGTACAGGTTATCAACCTTTCCTCACATCCTCTGACACCAGACATGATCTCTTTACTTAGCAAAGGCCTGAACTTTAATCCTTATGCCACTGGAGATATTTGCCAAACTAAGATTGACATCTTCAGATTCATACGTAATCTTAAGTTAAAGAAACATTTTGCTGGACAACGTGATACCCAAAGACAATCCAGAAACATTCCTAGTGTTTTTGATAATGAATCTTTGACTATTAAAGATGTACAAACAACACACTTGCTTCTTTCTTTAACGGATAGGGAAGACAGTCCCCTTGAAATGGAGAAATTACTTGAGGAGCTTGATGTTGAAACTGATTATGGAATAGCTAGTGGCTTAAAATGCAAATCTAAATGGATCCCCACATTATCAGGGGGCAATGCTATTGACATTTTTCACCGACATGTGCTTGAAGATCTAAACAGAACTAACACTAAAAACCTGTACGCCAAATTCAAATACAAGGACAATTTGACTAAAGGGGAACCTTTAGCACTTTCCACTCTGAGCAATAACCCTGACATCATCATAAGGGAGGCAGACAAAGGGGGCAAAGTTGTGGTTATGGATCTTGCTGACTACAATAATGAGATCCAGAGCCAACTCAATGATGACTCATGTTATGAACCACTTACTCATAATCCCATGGGTCCTTTAACACTTCTACTAAATGAACTTCTATTAAATTGGAAACAATCTGGTCTTTTGGATGACGATGAGTACCTTTATCTTAAAGTGTTTAGACCCACCTTCCCTTGGCTATATACACTGCCTAAAATCCATAAGAATTAACCTTTTCCTCCGGGCAGACCGATAGTATCGGGAATCGGGGGTCCCACCGAAAGAATAGCCGAGTATGTAGATCTTTTTCTCGGACCCTTAGTCAAAAACCTACTGTCACATATACAAGATTCTAAACATATACTGAGCATCATGCCAGACATGGAATGGCAACAAGGTACGACTTTGGTCACTATGGATGTGGTGTCTTTATACACCAGCATCAACCCTAAACTTGGGTTGTCTGCCATGACCAAATTGCTATCTAACAGACCGGCCTCACTTTGGGCGCATACCAACATGTTGCTACATATGATGGCCCTTATCCTTGAGAATAATTTTTTCATTTTTGATCGAAAATGGTATCGACAGAAAAAGGGAGTAGCTATGGGCTCAAAATGTTCACCCTCCTTTGCTAATCTCTTTATGGGGGCCCTGGAGGCAGACCTAATATGGGGCACCAAAGGAGCAGAATATATCAACTCCATACTTTTCTGGGGTCGATATATTGATGACTGTTTTTTACTATGGTCCGGTACGGAGGAACTCCTTTTTTCCTTTTTTGAACATCTGAATAAAAACACATGGGAAATTACTTTCACCATGCAACACAGCCTTAAAAAGATGGAATTTCTAGATCTTGAATTCTACGTCAAAGACAACCAATTACACAGTAAGCTGTTCAGAAAACCCATGTCTTGCAACTCTATACTCCATGCGTCTAGTTCCCACCCCGAACATCAGATACGCTCAATTCCGTATGGAGAATACCTAAGAGCTAAACGAAATTGCAGTGAATCCACTGAATTTGAACACTGCATCTCTAACATGAGAGACAGATTCCGCAAGAGAGGATATTCACTTAAATCCTTAAATAAAGCGGAGAAAAGGGCTAGAATCACCTCAAGATCAGATTGTTTGGAGACACGCACGGAGCCTGAATCCTCCAGTCAGAAAATCAGACTAATAACAGAGTTTAACGCACTAAACCATACCACCATAAAGAGTTTTAACAAACACTGGAAACTCCTAACAGGAGATCCTGTTCTTAAAGACTGGTTACCCGAGTAACCCTCCATCACATACAGAAAGGGCTTTACTCTCAGAAACAAACTTAGCCCTACGGTTCCTCCAAACACCACAATTCGAGACTGGCTTACTACACGAGGCTTAGGATTCCACAAATGTGGTTTCTGTTCTATGTGCATCTGGGGTAAACATGGCACTAAAATGTTCCAGAGCTTCGATGGAATGATATACAAAATCAGACACAATATCACATGCCGAACAAAGTTCGTAGTATACATAATTGAATGCCAATGTGGTAAAATTTACGTAGGCAGCACCATCAGGGCTCTCAAAGACAGAATAGCAGAACACATGAGAGCCATTCAAAGAAGAGACCCTAAATACCCAGTGGCATTACATGTAGCAGAATGTCAACCCTTGGAGGACAACATCAAAGTGCGTGTCTTTGGGATAGATATGATTCCCCTCAACATCAGAGGGGGTAACCGTGAACTTACACTCAGGCGTAGGGAAGCCACATGGATCATGCGTCTACAATGCGTGGAACACGGGCTCAACTACGACCCAGAACTACAATATTTCTTGGGTGACTGATAGTCACCCCATGGGATCCAGTAAACGAGATATTTACTCTGAATCTAAAGAAATCACCACATAACGAATAACATCATGATGTATAGATATTTCCATTTTCTGGTTATATGTCTTTCAACACTGATAATGTTTATGTACTGTATACTGTTACACACACAAGGTTATAACAATATGTATAGAACTTCATATTTACAAATTTGAATTGTTTTTCTTATTATGTTATCACAGTAACGTTATAATCATAACCAGATATCGTGTTTATGACTGCATGATGAGGAAAGTCACAATGGGTTGGTTGATGGGGCTTTCTCACCCGCAAGCTCTCCACCTTCTTTTCAGTGATATTCACTATGGCTCATTGGCGCACCGTTGCGACGTTTTTTTCGCAGCCATATGAGCTCTGAACCCAATATGTAGTGATTATAAATACGCAGGGGTTTGACTTAACTAAGAAAAACAAAAACGCGATGCAAAACGATCAAGCCGGCAGCTATAACCATGACAATGTTAACTCGAAAATACCTAAGTTGATATATGATCTATTTACTGCCCCTACACTTTATACAATTTTGACACAAACAATTGATTGTCAAAACACGGCTATTCGTTTACAAACGACATAGCATTCCAGTAAAGCACACATCTCCATACCAATTGTCCTCTCAAACATGGTTGCCTTCGAATACAGGAATACAGACTAGTGTTTTGAGAACAAATCCCTGTTTAAAGAGTCTCCTCCTTCCGGTCACGTGTCCGTCTATCGAAACACGGCGACCGGGAACCAACAGAGGAGGGATACCATACCACTGGTAAGTCTCTGAACCCTCGTTTGTAATGACTCTATCCGTCTTATACTGAAAGATCGTATTACACGATCACGCTAACCCATACTAAGCTTCGACCAATACCGGCAGTTATTTTATCTCTGCTGGCAATCAATCTGTGTTCATCTATTTATTTCTTGACACAGAACTTTGCGAACGTGAAACTTGAAACGCACCCGTTTTACAGCGCCTTAGCAGTTGGATCCCCTCCCGGTACAGCTCAATATGTACATGTATTAAGGTACAGGCATGCTTCTTTTTCTTTTTATCTTAATAAACAGTTGAGATTATTAATAAAAAAGAGACACACCGTAACACGACCTCCAACCAGATAACTCATGAAACATGTGTTTCTCTTTATACGTTTAGCGTGAACTCTTGAAATCCCTCATTACTTGTTTGGGCGACATATTGACATATTGAAACAGGAACACATCCTTGCTTCAAATCAACCTTGGCGAACCGACAATAGTAACTATTTAGACTAAAGATCACATCCGCACATTGGTAAGAGTTTTCTCTTTTTTTTATCTCCCCCGGTACAAATACTGATGTCTTTTGACATTTCCCCTTTTTTATGCCGTCTTTTATGCCCCTCTTTTACTTCCACCCCCTCTCTATTTTCATAAATAGAATTTTCCAACGAGAACAATACTGATCTCAAACAACTTATACAAAGTTGAGCCACAAGGTATGAACTTTCAACCTTTTCTGAGAAAAGTTCTTCTCACTTTGCCCTAAGCACCGCTAGCACCACAGACTCCTCCTTCAGCACACACGCCGTAAATGTGATATATTACCACATTTCCACAAATCAATGCACTATATGATCGTCATAATCGCATGGCATGTTCTTCACGTAAAGACCTTTTTGTGTAGGATCGCCGTGTGCATGCCACACATGACAACACTTAACTAGAGTCACGACCTCGTGTCCCATTATCAATTATACATCCACCCGAGGGTATCTATAAAAATTCTTGGCTAGAATGTGCTTAGTCATAAAAGCATCACCACCAACCACAATCACAGCGTGTGAGAGTAACAGCACTTTACAACTGCACGTGTGATGCACCCTTGTCACCAATGCATTATGGTAAAGTATGCAATACTTAAGGATTAAACTTATACACACGTCATTTTGTATTATCAGCCCTGAAGAGTCGTGTTGACTCACCGAAACACGACGAAACACGTGTCGGCTGACTGTGGACTGTTCTTCAAGTGTGGACACATTAAATCATCATCTTGAAAAAGAAAAAAATACCCAAGATTCTGCTTCTGTCTATTTATCTGTTTTTGTCACATTGACTATCTCTAATTTTACCTAAATGTAGTCGCGAGAGCTTTGCTTTTTATTTATTGTTAAGTCATTGACTTTTTGTTGGACGGTTAAGGGCTTTTTTCCATCTGCTCTTCACGCACTACTCATGTACCCACCTACATAACACTCTGTAACGTAGAAATTGAGGCAGAGCGCCCCTAGTATCTGAAATCCCCTAAAAAACCCTACACAGCTGGCACCTCCATCAGGAAGACGATGACTGGGTGTTGGTTTTGAGTAGGTCCCAGAGTTCAACAGCGTGTTTGCGAGCAGAGCAGGTGTTGAGCAGGATGAATCTGAGGACATTGGGTTCTACGGTAGGTGGGTTGGCGGGCCGGATGCTGGTGAAGCTGCAGTTCCGGCAGGAGAAGGGTCCTTGGGTGCGCCTCGGGCGGCCAGGCAGCAGGGGCGTGAGCGTCCGCCTTTGAGTGCATGGAGGGCGCTGGAGTCGTAGTGGAGTCGGGCGTCGTGGTGTTTGCGAGGGCCAGGGCTTCTGGGGCTGGGCGCGGTCCAAGAGTGGATGGGCGCAGACAGGCTTGCCACACCAGCGACACATCGGCTGCATGCCAACTGAGAGGCCTCCATATGAGGGGGTGTGGGAGGGAGGAGCAGCTGGGTGGCGCGAGCGGGGTGGCAAATGGGAAAAGCAGGGGGCGGGGCCACAGGATAGCGATTGCAAAATAGATTTGCCTGTTTCACCAGAGCAAAGTTTATGCAATATGCATTAACGGGTAAAACAGAACAAAGTTTGCACTATGGCATTGATGGGTAAGATAGGACAAGGTCTTTACAAAGTCTCCTGGAGTTCTGGGCGAATATTGTCATATATATTTGAAAATTGAGGAATTTGCGTAATATTAGTTGTTTGTGTAAAAGATTCCAGTTAAAGAAATGCTGACTGCTCAGATGGCCGACTACTAAAAAGCACTGATTCAGAAAAGGGGGTGGTGATGAACAGAGTGTCTGAATTAAGCAGACCACTCTTACCCAGTCCAAAGATCAGGGCTTGATCCATCACTGTTTTTTAGCTCACTGCACCATCCCTGCTCAGAACTTGGCTATATGCAAATTAGTCTGATCCTGGCCCAGTGCATCATGGGAACAGGGCAGACCAAACTACCAAGCCAATTCTTATACTGGGAAGGAAACAAGCTACCGGGGACCGGTTTCTGGCATTTCAGCCGTCTTCGGCCCGGCTTGCTTGAATCCTGATGGTGCAATGAGCTAGGGACTCACATCTGAGTATACCCTTCCACGCTTATGGTGGACAAAAATGATTCAGAAAAGGGGGTGGTGATGAACAGAGTGTCTGAATTAGGCAGACCACTCTTACCCAGTCCAAAGATCAGGGCTTGATCCATCACCGTTTTTTAGCTCACTGCACCATCCCAGCTCAGAACTTGGCTATATGCAAATTAGTCTGATCTTGGCCCAGTGCATCATGGGAACAGGGCAGACCAAACTACCAAGCCAATTCTTATACTGGGAGGGAAACAAGCTACCGGGGACCGGTTTCTGGCATTTCAGCCGTCTTCGGCCCGGCTTGCTTGAATCCTGATGGTGCAATGAGCTAGGGACTCACATCTGAGTATACCCTTCCACGCTTATGGTGGACAAAAATGATTCAGAAAAGGGGGTGGTGATGAACAGAGTGTCTGAATTAAGCAGACCACTCTTACCCAGTCCAAAGATCAGGGCTTGATCCATCACCGTTTTTTAGCTCACTGCACCATCCCAGCTCAGAACTTGGCTATATGCAAATTAGTCTGATCCTGGCCCAGTGCATCATGGGAACAGGGCAGACCAAACTACCAAGCCAATTCTTATACTGGGAAGGAAACAATCTACCGGGGACCGGTTTCTGGCATTTCAGCCGTCTTCGGACCGCTTGCTTGAATCCTGATGGTGCAATGAGCTAGGGACTCACATCTGAGTATACCCTTCCACGCTTATGGTGGACAAAAATGATTCAGAAAAGGGGGTGGTGATGAACAGAGTGTCTGAATTAAGCAGACCACTCTTACCCAGTCCAAAGATCAGGGCTTGATCCATCACCGTTTTTTAGCTCACTGCACCATCCCAGCTCAGAACTTGGCTATATGCAAATTAGTCTGATCCTGGCCCAGTGCATCATGGGAACAGGGCAGACCAAACTACCAAGCCAATTCTTATACTGGGAAGGAAACAAGCTACCGGGGACCGGTTTCTGGCATTTCAGCCGTCTTCGGCCCGGCTTGCTTGAATCCTGATGGTGCAATGAGCTAGGGACTCACATCTGAGTATACCCTTCCACGCTTATGGTGGACAAAAATGATTCAGAAAAGGGGGTGGTGATGAACAGAGTGTCTGAATTAAGCAGACCACTCTTACCCAGTCCAAAGATCAGGGCTTGATCCATCACCGTTTTTTAGCTCACTGCACCATCCCAGCTCAGAACTTGGCTATGTGCAAATTAGTCTGATCCTGGCGCAGTGCATCATGGGAACAGGGCAGACCAAACTACCAAGCCAATTCTTATACTGTGAAGGAAACAAGCTACCGGGGACCGGTTTCTGGCATTTCAGCCGTCTTCGGCCCGGCTTGCTTGAATCCTGATGGTGCAATGAGCTAGGGACTCACATCTGAGTATACCCTTCCACGCTTATGGTGGACAAAAATGATTCAGAAAAGGGGGTGGTGATGAACAGAGTGTCTGAATTAAGCAGACCACTCTTACCCAGTCCAAAGATCAGGGCTTGATCCATCACCGTTTTTAGCTCACTGCACCATCCCAGCTCAGAACTTGGCTATATGCAAATTAGTCTGATCCTGGCCCAGTGCATCATGGGAACAGGGCAGACCAAACTACCAAGCCAATTCTTATACTGGGAAGGAAACAAGCTACCGGGGACCGGTTTCTGGCATTTAAGCCGTCTTCGGCCCGGCTTGCTTGAATCCTGATGGTGCAATGAGCTAGGGACTCACATCTGAGTATACCCTTCCACGCTTATGGTGGACAAAAATGATTCAGAAAAGGGGTTGGTGATGAACAGAGTGTCTGAATTAAGCAGACCACTCTTACCCAGTCCAAAGATCAGGGCTTGATCCATCACTGTTTTTTAGCTCACTGCACCATCCCAGCTCAGAACTTGGCTATATGCAAATTAGTCTGATCCTGGCCCAGTGCATCATGGGAACAGGGCAGACCAAACTACCAAGCCAATTCTTATACTGGGAAGGAAACAAGCTACCGGGGACCGGTTTCTGGCATTTCAGCCGTCTTCGGCCCGGCTTGCTTGAATCCTGATGGTGCAATGAGCTAGGGACTCACATCTGAGTATACCCTTCCACGCTTATGGTGGACAAAAATGATTCAGAAAAGGGGGTGGTGATGAACAGAGTGTCTGAATTAGGCAGACCACTCTTACCCAGTCCAAAGATCAGGGCTTGATCCATCACCGTTTTTTAGCTCACTGCACCATCCCAGCTCAGAACTTGGCTATATGCAAATTAGTCTGATCTTGGCCCAGTGCATCATGGGAACAGGGCAGACCAAACTACCAAGCCAATTCTTATACTGGGAGGGAAACAAGCTACCGGGGACCGGTTTCTGGCATTTCAGCCGTCTTCGGCCCGGCTTGCTTGAATCCTGATGGTGCAATGAGCTAGGGACTCACATCTGAGTATACCCTTCCACGCTTATGGTGGACAAAAATGATTCAGAAAAGGGGGTGGTGATGAACAGAGTGTCTGAATTAAGCAGACCACTCTTACCCAGTCCAAAGATCAGGGCTTGATCCATCACCGTTTTTTAGCTCACTGCACCATCCCAGCTCAGAACTTGGCTATATGCAAATTAGTCTGATCCTGGCCCAGTGCATCATGGGAACAGGGCAGACCAAACTACCAAGCCAATTCTTATACTGGGAAGGAAACAATCTACCGGGGACCGGTTTCTGGCATTTCAGCCGTCTTCGGACCGCTTGCTTGAATCCTGATGGTGCAATGAGCTAGGGACTCACATCTGAGTATACCCTTCCACGCTTATGGTGGACAAAAATGATTCAGAAAAGGGGGTGGTGATGAACAGAGTGTCTGAATTAAGCAGACCACTCTTACCCAGTCCAAAGATCAGGGCTTGATCCATCACCGTTTTTTAGCTCACTGCACCATCCCAGCTCAGAACTTGGCTATATGCAAATTAGTCTGATCCTGGCCCAGTGCATCATGGGAACAGGGCAGACCAAACTACCAAGCCAATTCTTATACTGGGAAGGAAACAAGCTACCGGGGACCGGTTTCTGGCATTTCAGCCGTCTTCGGCCCGGCTTGCTTGAATCCTGATGGTGCAATGAGCTAGGGACTCACATCTGAGTATACCCTTCCACGCTTATGGTGGACAAAAATGATTCAGAAAAGGGGGTGGTGATGAACAGAGTGTCTGAATTAAGCAGACCACTCTTACCCAGTCCAAAGATCAGGGCTTGATCCATCACCGTTTTTTAGCTCACTGCACCATCCCAGCTCAGAACTTGGCTATGTGCAAATTAGTCTGATCCTGGCGCAGTGCATCATGGGAACAGGGCAGACCAAACTACCAAGCCAATTCTTATACTGTGAAGGAAACAAGCTACCGGGGACCGGTTTCTGGCATTTCAGCCGTCTTCGGCCCGGCTTGCTTGAATCCTGATGGTGCAATGAGCTAGGGACTCACATCTGAGTATACCCTTCCACGCTTATGGTGGACAAAAATGATTCAGAAAAGGGGGTGGTGATGAACAGAGTGTCTGAATTAAGCAGACCACTCTTACCCAGTCCAAAGATCAGGGCTTGATCCATCACCGTTTTTAGCTCACTGCACCATCCCAGCTCAGAACTTGGCTATATGCAAATTAGTCTGATCCTGGCCCAGTGCATCATGGGAACAGGGCAGACCAAACTACCAAGCCAATTCTTATACTGGGAAGGAAACAAGCTACCGGGGACCGGTTTCTGGCATTTAAGCCGTCTTCGGCCCGGCTTGCTTGAATCCTGATGGTGCAATGAGCTAGGGACTCACATCTGAGTATACCCTTCCACGCTTATGGTGGACAAAAATGATTCAGAAAAGGGGTTGGTGATGAACAGAGTGTCTGAATTAAGCAGACCACTCTTACCCAGTCCAAAGATCAGGGCTTGATCCATCACCGTTTTTTAGCTCACTGCACCATCCCAGCTCAGAACTTGGCTATATGCAAATTAGTCTGATCCTGGCCCAGTGCATCATGGGAACAGGGCAGACCAAACTACCAAGCCAATTCTTATACTGGGAAGGAAACAAGCTACCGGGGACCGGTTTCTGGCATTTCAGCCGTCTTCGGCCCGGCTTGCTTGAATCCTGATGGTGCAATGAGCTTGGGACTCACATCTGAGTATACCCTTCCACGCTTATGGTGGACAAAAATGATTCAGAAAAGGGGGTGGTGATGAACAGAGTGTCTGAATTAAGCAGACCACTCTTACCCAGTCCAAAGATCAGGGCTTGATCCATCACCGTTTTTTAGCTCACTGCACCATCCCAGCTCAGAACTTGGCTATATGCAAATTAGTCTGATCCTGGCCCAGTGCATCATGGGAACAGGGCAGACCAAACTACCAAGCCAATTCTTATACTGGGAAGGAAACAAGCTATCGGGGACCGGTTTCTGGCATTTCAGCCGTCTTCGGCCCGGCTTGCTTGAATCCTGATGGTGCAATGAGCTAGGGACTCACATCTGAGTATACCCTTCCACGCTTATGGTGGACAAAAATGATTCAGAAAAGGGGGTGGTGATGAACAGAGTGTCTGAATTAAGAAGACCACTCTTACCCAGTCCAAAGATCAGGGCTTGATCCATCACCGTTTTGTAGCTCACTGCACCATCCCAGCTCAGAACTTGGCTATATGCAAATTAGTCTGATCCTGGCCCAGTGCATCATGGGAACAGGGCAGACCAAACTACCAAGCCAATTCTTATACTGGGAAGGAAACAAGCTACCGGGGACCGGTTTCTGGCATTTCAGCCGTCTTCGGCCCGGCTTGCTTGAATCCTGATGGTGCAATGAGCTAGGGACTCACATCTGAGTATACCCTTCCACGCTTATGGTGGACAAAAATGATTCAGAAAAGGGGGTGGTGATGAACAGAGTGTCTGAATTAAGCAGACCACTCTTACCCAGTCCAAAGATCAGGGCTTGATCCATCACCGTTTTTTAGCTCACTGCACCATCCCAGCTCAGAACTTGGCTATATGCAAATTAGTCTGATCCTGGCTAGGCATGGGCGGAAAATCCGTTCCGCTCGCGGATTTTGCGGATTTTCGGGAAATCCGCAATCCGCGAGATTCGCGAATCTCCCGCAAAATCCGCAAATCCGCGAGCAGCGGATTTTGCTCGCACTGCTCGCACTGTTCGCGTGAGTTCGCGCCCCGCGAATAAGTGCAAAATTGCAGAAATACGATCTTAGCAAAACTGAAAGTAACTACTTACCAGGTTCAAAAGTTTAGGCTCATCATTAGTAGCCATTTCCTGTAGTGCTTCCTGAGGGGCCCCTCCAGAGTTCAGTTGCCAGTTGAAACTATTATGTGACCCTGCTCTGAACCTCAGAATAGTTACACATATGCCACAAAGGTCCTGAATTACAGCTAAGGGAGACAAGCAGGAGCCAGGCTGGAAGTTAAAATCCATTAATCAGCCCCTAATTCATTATTGTCAGTTGGGGCAGGGCAGGTGTTGTAACTAATTTTGCAACAATGAAAGCACTTAGCAAGTGCAAAAGATCACTAATCAGGGCGCACTAAGGAAGCAGGTGCCAGCTAAAAAAATTATTCTGTGACACATTAATCAGCCCCAAATTAATTCAGGTCACTTGAGGCAGGGAAGGTGTGCTTTGCCGAAAATAATGTACACTGGACAACCAGAGGGTGTGGTGATGAAACAGAGGGTGGCATGGGTGGGCCAGAGGGTGGCATGAGTAGTCAGAGAGTGGCAGTGGTGACACAGAGTGGCAGTGATGAAGAAGAGTGTCCCAAACAGGCTGGACACGTAGAAACAACAAGTTCGCAAAACTTGCGACCCGACAGGTAAGTTCGCAAATTGCGAAATTGTAAAAACCCTCGCGAACTGGCAGAAACACGGGCGAACACAAAAAAAAAAAATCCGCGAATTCGCAGGAATTCGCGGATTTTGCGGATTGCGAATCCGCAAATCCGCAAAATTCGCGAACGCGAGATCCGCAAAATTCGCTCATGCTTAATCCTGGCCCAGTGCATCATGGAAACAGGGCAGACCAAACTACCAAGCCAATTCTTATACTGGGAAGGATACAAGCTACCGGGGACCGGTTTCTGGCATTTCAGCCGTCTTCGGCCCGGCTTGCTTGAATCCTGATGGTGCAATGAGCTAGGGACTCACATCTGAGTATACCCTTCCACGCTTATGGTGGACAAAAATGATTCAGAAAAGGGGGTGGTGATGAACAGAGTCTCTGAATTAAGCAGACCACTCTTACCCAGTCCAAAGATCAGGGCTTGATCCATCACCGTTTTTTAGCTCACTGCACCATCCCAGCTCAGAACTTGGCTATATGCAAATTAGTCTGATCCTGGCCCAGTGCATCATGGGAACAGGGCAGACCAAACTACCAAGCCAATTCTTATACTGGGAAGGATACAAGCTACCGGGGACCGGTTTCTGGCATTTCAGCCGTCTTCGGCCCGGCTTGCTTGAATCCTGATGGTGCAATGAGCTAGGGACTCACATCTGAGTATACCCTTCCACGCTTATGGTGGACAAAAATGATTCAGAAAAGGGGGTGGTGATGAACAGAGTCTCTGAATTAAGCAGACCACTCTTACCCAGTCCAAAGATCAGGGCTTGATCCATCACCGTTTTTTAGCTCACTGCACCATCCCAGCTCAGAACTTGGCTATATGCAAATTAGTCTGATCCTGGCCCAGTGCATCATGGGAACAGGGCAGACCAAACTACCAAGCCAATTCTTATACTGGGAAGGAAACAAGCTACCGGGGACCGGTTTCTGGCATTTCAGCCGTCTTCGGCCCGGCTTGCTTGAATCCTGATGGTGCAATGAGCTAGGGACTCACATCTGAGTATACCCTTCCACGCTTATGGTGGACAAAAATGATTCAGAAAACGGGGTGGTGATGAACAGAGTGTCTGAATTAAGCAGACCACTCTTACTGAGGTTCCGTGACGATGTGAACCCGTGTTTTCAACATTGTCGTAAATACATAATTTTGGTATCAGTGAACCGCAAATGATCCATTTAGCATATCCTGGTGTTTTCGCTATGCTACGAGCAAGAGCACTCCTGTTATGAACACATTTCTGATCTACCCATGGCATCCATCTTAGATCACGGAAGCCATTTTGTGTTTCTTGCCCTCACGTAGACAATGGACACGCAGTGACCCCTTCACCTAAGGACACGTAAGCTTTAGCCGGAGATTCACCTTGCTAGTGACACGTGCACCTTAGAACAGAACACGCCATGGCTGCATGACACAGCAGAAGCTGCCTCCCCAGCCCGAGGCCAGTCCTGCTATACTGGTTCTCGTGTTCGTTGGCCTGATCATAATTAGGCGGCCGAAGCTGGTAGCCTTGCCCATTTACGACCCACAAACATCTCTTATCCTGCCTTTCTATCTTCTGCACCTGGCTCTGCTCCTTTCCTTCTGGGCCTTTATTAGGGGGAGGTAACAACATTTACGATGAGGCGGTCCGGGTCTTGAATGAAAAGTTGACATGGGATTATGATGGAACAGTGGGAACCCCTCGTTCGTAATGTTTTGACATCAGATATTATTGACGTTTCCTGTGCAACGCCAAATATTTATTGTTTAGGACACAAAGGTTTGGGAATGTACTAACATGTAAAGAATTTGCCTCAAGCCCAATATTTAGTATATAAGGAGCAACCCTCTTTGTACAAATCGAACAGGCTCCTAGATTCTGCCCATGTGTAGTTTCTCTGACTTCTGTGTCCCTGCAGTAATAAACCTTTGGTCTTTGACGCCACCATCGAGAAGCCCGTGTTTCTGTTTATTTGTGCACCGAGACAGGTAGAACTCCGGGGTCTTCGGGTGTTATCCCTGACACCTCTGGACGGAACCAAAAAGTCCAGAACTCAAATTGGCGCCCAACGTGGGGGGACATCATTCGGTACCGGTCCAAAAGCCTGAAGAGTTCGAGAAGCTTCGTGTGAAGATTCCTGAGGGAGGCGCCCCACTTCATCGATCCCGGCATATCGCAAAAGTGGCCCGACGTTTTCTTCCACGAGGGTTCCCGTTCAGGACGGCTGCAGTGGTCCGTTGCCTTGACCGTCGCCCTGTCTTGGACCCGAGGTGCAGTCCTTAGTACGGCGAGACGTGACGGGTTTCTCCTTGGTGACGTCTTCAGTACCTCAGTTAAGTATTAAGTGGTTGCTAGTTGGTTATCTCGTAAGGGTTGTTCCTGTTAGGATAAAATCCTTTTTAGTTCTTGGTTTGGTTTGGTTTCGTAAGATTATCACTGGTTGTTCTAGTTACGATAATCTATTGGTTTAGTTTGGGTATCGATACATTTGTTCGCTTTGGTAGGCCTAAGTTCTTAGTTCGAGTGCGCACATTTGTTCGTGTTTTTTGTTTGTTCTGTGTTCCGGGTTATAAAATGGTAAGTCGGAAAAATTGTATGTTGTCGTGTTTTGGTTGCAACAGTGATTCCCGGTTGGAAGACTCATGTCTGGTTCCTCCGATCGGAACCCCTCTTTATGATCTATATTGTAAGTTTGGAGTGAGTCCTATATCTTATAATGAGGTATGGGTCCGTTATACAGAGAAAGACGGTGTCCTTAGTTGGCAACTGCATGGTAGTTTTGAACCCCAAGTTATTGATAATTTAGAAACGAAATTGTTCAAGAAGAAAGCCCGGCCGGCAATGTTTGATTCTCTTCGTTATTGGCGAAAAGAATCTAAACAGAGAGAAATTAAAAAGCTGAAGAAAGAACAGAAAGAGCAAGAGTTGACTTTAGAGCAGTCTGCCAAGCAGCTGCAAGTCAACGAATACGAGAAAGCAATGGAGGTGGCCAACAGAGAGTGTAATTTAGCGATAGACAAGTGCTATCCTGCCTTGCCATCGAGTACAGCTAAGATAGTAGAGGATCCCGAATATGATCCTCTGTTGTCTTACTTGTTACGGTCACCCCCACCGTATGCACAAGGTGCTACGGTTCCACCTTTACCGGTTGCTGGACAACCTGGTATTCCTGCTCCTGCTCCCCAGAATCAAGCTCCTGTACCTCCTGTGGTCAATGTTAATGTTCCTTCGGCACCCCCTCTTCCAGGGTTGCCGGCTTCTTTGCCTATACCTGTATCACTTACACCTGCTAGTTCACAGGCTACCTTGCCTGATACTCCTACTGTTTCTGTTCTATCTGTTCCAACTGCTACTGTGTTTTCTACTTCTGCTAGTATTATGACTCCACTTTCTGTTCGTCGGAGAATCACTGATTCTGTCTCAAATATTCTATCTCCCTTCTATAAAACTCTGATTAAGACTCCTACTTCTGACTCTGTACAGAGACGTAGTCAGCTTCCAAGTACTGAGGAACGGGGAATATTAGATTCCACAGCTCTTAGATGGATTTCGAAGAGTAGGAGATATAGTACTAGAGATGTATTAGATACATTTATGCAATGGAATGAACCAGCACAAAGATATGTGTTCGACGAAATGTGCTCCCTTCTATGTGAGGAATTAGAAGAAGATGACTCTGAATCAAATTTAGAAGAATTAATTAGTGTTCAGAAAGAGTTTGCTGCTGGTACGATAGTTGGACAGAAAATAAAAGAAGCGATGGAACTAATTTTAAGTTATAGGAATGATCCATCCCTTCGTTCACCGAGGGAGTTAGAGAAACATAGTACAAACAGAATCGCCAATATCCAATGAGGGAGGTTCCTCCAATTTGGCGCGAAGCTGTGCAAGCTGATGCGGTCAATGGTATTGTTGCCGCTCAAGCGCAATTCCAGAGAGTGTGGATACACATTCCGTGGAAGCGAGCTGAAGTGTTAGCAGTAAAGCAGGCCTTGCCAGATCCGCGTAAAAATCCAGCCGGATATTATAAGGAGTTGGCACAGACAGTTGAGGCTTGTGTGATGAATCTAGCGGACATTGATATGTTATTTGGGAATGTAGTTCCGCAACCAATTTGGGCTAAAATTCGTAAAGAGAATCATCCAGTTGCTCTAGGTGGTGATTGGGCAGCTATAATTGCGGCAGATGGTCAGCAAACAGGTGGTTCCAAACCCGAACCCCTAATTGCTAATTTGCCCGGTAGAATAATTGACTTAATGAAGACTCTGATGCCAGCATTGCGCGTTAACTGGGACAAGTTGTCCGCATGCAGGCAAAAGAAAGACGAAAGTGTTTCCGACTTTTTCACAAGGTTCGAAGAGACTTTCGTGGATCACAGTGGTCAGGATATGAGCACAGAAGGAGGACAGAGACTATTCGTTGATAAATTTGTACACAATTTGTTGCCAGAACTTAGTAATAAATTGAAAGATTCCGAAAGTGCGTGGGCTGTCTCTATGACTGCGCAAATTCTGGCGACTGCCCAGTACTATGAAAATAGGGATAAAGAGGAGAAGGAAAAGTCAGAGAAGACGAAAGATTTAAAAACTAAAGTTCTTTTACAGCAAGCATATCCGCCTCGCACAAATCAGACTAATACACAGCAAGGGTCATATCAAAGGACAGATTATGCTTCTCAGAGACCGCAATACCAATGGAATCAGTGTGCATATTGTAAGAAAGAAGGTCATTATAAAAATGAGTGTCCTGTCTTAGCGCAGAATAACGCTGCAGCAGCTCAGAGAGGTCGTGGTGGTTTTGTGCAAAATTCTAGGGGTCGAGGACGAGGTGCTATGCCTCCACAGACGAATGATCGCCCTTCTAATCATTTTGATCAGCGAAATGGACAGTCTGCTCAACAAAATAGATCTCAGCAGTATCACGTTGAGGACTATTGTGAAACTAATGAAGGATTTCAGCAAAGTGAGTACTAGGACAGCCAAAGACAAAGAGAGGGAGTAGTATCAGTTCCAGTGGATCAGAGTGGGCCTTATGTCGCAGTAGCAACATCAGGTGTAGTCGAACCATTTCTGTTGGATACTGGTGCAGCAAAAAGTTCTATCATACATGAGAAACTCCCTGGCGCACCTTTGTCTGGCTTAACAAATGTTTCTGTAGGTTTTTCAGGCGCCCCTGTTTACAACCCTGTATCTGGTCCTTTGTCTATTTCTGTTGGACCCCGTCAATTGAAAGCACCTTTGATTTTGACGACAGGTTGTAATGAAAATCTGCTTGGTTTAGACTTGTTAAAACGACTATATGCGACATTGTACTGTTCTCCAGAAGGAGTACAGCTTACGTTGGGTAAAAGAATCACCTCTCCAATGTACTTGTCGATGGATGCGCTCCCATCAGAGCTGCGTTCTCTCCCTGATACTCTTTGGGCGACTGGTCCTAACGATGTAGGTCTTTTAGAAATTCCACCATATGTAGTTACTTTGAAAGCGAATGTCAAATTTCCACGAATCCCACAATACAAAATCTCTAGTGAAGGTGAACGTGCACTTTTATTGATTGTGCAAGATTTGATTAAGAAAGGCGTGTTTGAGGAAACTAGAGGAAATGTCTGTAACAGTCCTGTATTGCCAATTCTGAAACGTACTGATCTTTCAAAGCCTCCAGTCTATAGGTTTGTAATAGATCTTAGGGAGGTTAACAAGATTGTGATTCCACAGTTTCCTGTGGTTCCAGACATCACTGCATTGTTAACGTCGATTCCTGCAACAGCCACATGGTTTTCAGTTATCGACTTGAAGAATGCCTTTTTCAGCATTCCGATAGCCGAGGAAAGCAGAGATATTTTCGGCTTCACTTTAGGAGGTCGAAGCTTTAGGTTTAAACGTGCTCCACAAGGGTATTGTGAAAGTCCGTCCATTTACAGTCAGGCATTAAAAAGTCAGTTAGATTCCTTTGTACTTCCTCCTGGTTCTGCTTTAGTGCAGTATGTAGATGATCTTCTAGTGGCGGCCAATGACAAGGAAACTTGCAAAGCAGCTACAATTTCGTTATTGCATCATTTATCTAATCTGAATCACAAGGTGTCACCTTCGAAAATGCAATACTGTTGCCAAGAAGTGACCTACCTAGGTCATCTCTTGTCAAAGGAGGGAAGGAAGTTGACCCCAGAGAGAATAAAAGCAATTACGCAGATGGATGTTCCCCGCACACAGAGAGAAGTATGTGCCTTTTTAGGTATTACCTCTTACTGTAGGCAGTGGATCCCAAATTTTTCTCTTTTATCAAAACCGTTGGTAGCTTTGACTGGGAAAAATGTTCCGAGTCCGGTGCCATGGTCTGCCGAATGTCAGGAGAGTTTTTCTGAGTTACGAAATGCACTATGTTCAGCTCCTGTATTGGGTACACCCGATTACAGTAAACCATTCACGCTCTATGTTCACGAGAGAGAAGGTTGCGCGTTGAGTGTTCTGACACAGAGATTTGGTGATAAACAATGCCCTTGTGCGTATTTTTCATCAACATTAGATCCGGTAGCTAGAGCGTTGCCTAGTTGTCTGAGAGCTACAGCGGCAGCTGCGGCTTCCATTCGACAATCTGCTGGTTTGGTGATGAATAACATGCTAGTGGTCATGGTTCCTCATGCTGTGGACACACTCATGAATCGAACCAAGACGCAACACCTTACCAGTGCTAGATTATCTGGTTACGAGCTGACACTGTTAGCGAGTCATATACAGATCAAAAGATGCAATGTATTGAATCCAGCAACATTGTTGCCGACTAATCAGGAGTCGAGTGATTCTGAACCCCATGATTGTTGTTTCAGAACCGAGGAAGAGACAAAAGGACGAATTGATTTAAAAGACACTCCGTTGTCAGATCCAGATGGCACGTTGTATGTTGATGGGTCTTGCTTTAAATTGGAGAATGGTGATGTGACTGCTGCCTATGCAGTAACGACTTTGAGTAGGATTGTGGAGACTGCAAGAGTGAGTCAGAATTCTGCCCAAGCTGCGGAATTAATTGCGCTAACGAGAGCGTGTGTTTTAGCTAAGGGAAAGAGCGTGAATGTGTTCACAGATAGTCAGTACGCGTTCGGCGTGGCCCATAGTTTTGGCCGTTTGTGGAAAGAGAGAGGTTTCATTACGTCCCATGGGACTAAGATTCAACATGGTCAGCTAGTTAACGACTTGTTGGAATCTCTAACCTTGCCGACTGAAGTTGCGATTGTGAAATGCAGCGCTCATAAAGCAATCACGGATGATGTTGGTCGTGGGAATGCTTTTGCTGATGAAACCGCTAAACAGACAGCTAGAAATATGATGAGTAGAATGTATGTTGCTACGTCTGCAAGATGGATTTCTGAGTCTGGAATGTGTGAGGACACAGTGGAAAGCATGAAAGAAATTCAGAAGGAGGCGACTGAGGAGGAAAAGCTTGCATGGAAAGAGAGTACGGGTAAATTGGACTCGAGTGGGTGTTGGATTGATTTGTCGGAACAACAGCGTTGGATGTTGCCTGATGCGTATGTGCTTGCAGTAGTAACGATGGCACATGGAGCAGCGCATATTAGTTCTAAAGGGATTTGTAAGATGTTGGCTCCAGTCTGGAAGAATGATGGGATTAGTAGGTGTGCAGAGAGAGTGGTGAAAAATTGCATGGTATGCCTGATGCATAATCCTGGAAAGGGAATTCCCACACCCGCTGGTCACTTCGCTCCTCCTTCTTGCCCCTTTGAAGTGATCCAGTTAGACTTCATTCACATGGATCGTTGCAACAATCTAAAAAACGTCCTAGTGGTAGTTTGTGCTTTTTCCAGATGGATCGAAGCATATCCACTGAAGGATAATACTGCCTTGTCCACTGCCAAAATTCTTCTCAAGGAATACTTCCCTAGGTATGGAATGCCACAGATTGTATGGTCAGATAACGGAAGTGAGTTCGTAGGGAAAGTTATGCAGAGTGTGTGTGCTGGTTTAGGGATTAAACAAAAGTTCCACAGTGCGAACCATCCTCAGTCTGCTGGTTTAGTTGAGGGTTACAATGGCACCCTCAAACTAAAACTTGCTAAAATACAGGCATCATCGGGTTTGCCCTGGCCAGATGCACTGCCTTTGGCTCTGTTATCCACAAGAGCGACTGTACATTCCCGAGTAGGGCTTAGTCCTTATGAGATTGTATTCGGTCGTCCTGCCAATGTTTGGGGGGTGCCTAGGCCAAAAGAATTTAGACAGCTGGAATATCCAATGTTAATTGATTACCTTTTCGACTTGACTGCTAAATTGAGTCTTATTCACCAACAGGTTTTCGATGCATTACCAAAGCCACCGGAGAGTCCAGGTCATCAGCTGAAACCTGGGGATCAAGTCGTCATTAGAAATTTTGCAAGGACGAAAAATCTCCAGCCCAGATTCGTTGGCCCCTTCCAGGTGTTATTAGCGACGAGAACTGCTATTCGTGTGGCCGGACGGAAGAATTGGATACACACGACACACGTCAAACGCGTGCCCATGCCACTTCCTTACGACAACTGGGTGAAGAAGGGAATTGGTACCTCTGAAGCAGAACAAATACCCAGATTTCTCCCTTTCAGCGATGCAGAACTAATCACTGATACATCGAACTCTGACTCTCCTCCTGAAACTACTCCTTTGAACTCTGAACATTTGCCAACTGCGAACCTGAACATTGCAACGTCTGCTGAAAATACACTGTTTCCAGATCAAACAGCTCCTGCAAAACTGAGATACAATTTACGATCTCGCAATATGGACAAATAAAGCAGGAAACTGCCTATTTTATGTATTTGAATACCGTACATTGCCTCCAGCCAGGAAGTTTGCTATTGTTTTGTTGTTTTAAAAATTGCCTTGCTGTCTGGGTAGCCGTAGGGTCGTGGCTGTGTGCCTAGTTGAATCTGCGGGGGTCAGACACAAGGTCGATCTTTCTGTTAGTTCTGGGAACTCCCAGGGCTGATAGAGGCATTTTCATCTACGTACACATCATCAGTGGTCGCGAGCGGATTGTAGAAGATGGAGCTTCCTGAGCTGCAACGAGAAAATGTAATTTATGTTCGCAGAAATAGACTATACAGAATTCTTCACAGCAAATGCTTTCTAATGCAATGTGCAGTTACGTTTTTAATTGTTTTGATAACGTTGGTGGGTGGAATCGTCTTTTGTGTGCATTTGATTTTTATGCCGGTAACTACAGTACCTCCCCTTGATCCTGCTACTTCTACTGTTTCTTCTATGCATTCTTTTCACTCGTTTCCTGAACACGAACAAGCTCGACGCTCAGAATTCATTAACAACACATTTGTACAGCTTCTGCACCAACACCAACTGGTAGTTAACACTACAGACTGCTGGGTGTGTGGCTTGATACCTCACACTATGGATAAAGGCATTCCCTATCTGGTTTTGCCTTTTAGCTATAATGGATCATTTCGGGCCTTTCAGACCATTTTTGCCTATGCCCTTGAGACCTATCCTCCGCGTCCACCACGTTCCACTAAATACAACTCTGCCAACAAAGCTTTAGTCCAGGGAATTATTGACATAATTAAGGACGTCAATAATACTCCATCTTACCCTAGAGATGAATTACGGGTATATTTGAGTTGGAATTCTACAGAGTATCGCCTTAGTTTGGGAGAAAGCAAGCGTAAAAGCTCCACTCCAGTCTGGGTCGTGCCTCACCGAGGTCAGGTCTGTTTGCAAGGAAATGGGAGAAATCCGAGAGCTCAGCTAGGGAGGAGTGAGTGCGTTGAGACTTACGTGTTTCCGTCTAACTCTTCCCCTGCATTCCTTACTGCTAGGGGTACCTACTTCATCTGTCAAGACAGAGCATATACATGGCTGCCTGCTGACTTTTCAGGTTCATGTTATATTGCTCGACTGTTGCCTCCAACGTACACTGCTTCTTCAGACTATCACAAGACCAGAGTAGCAAGAGGTGTTTTCAGCAAGGAAGATACCGCTGGTCAGGAAGCTGGAGACTTCTTCAAAGGTTTCCTTCCGTTTTGGGGGCCTATGGCCAATAGTAGAAATCTACGTCAGCTAACACGGGTAGTTGAATCTACTATTACCGAAACTGCTGGTGCCCTTAGCAACTTGACAGCTGAGCTTCAGGCGGATCGACTCATGACGTTGCAGAACCGTATGGTTCTAGACGTAATACTTACAGATCGAGGTGGGGTATGCAGAATGATCCAATCGAGCTGCTGTGTTTTTATTCCCAATAACACTCCAACTGTCTATGAGGCGATCTCTAAGCTACACAATATTTCCGACTCTATACACGTAGACAAGGGAAACTGGTCCTTCATGGAGTGGTTTTGGACTCTGATATCAGCGTGGGGATGGAAGGTTCTGATGGTCATTGGTATCATCCTAGTATTTCTATTCTCATGCTGCCTGATTATCCAGTGTGGTCCCGCTTTGTGTAGTCTCTGTGCTGCAACATGTTTCAGAAAACCACCTGCGTTTGGAGAAAAGGATGATGATGCAGCAACATGTCACTGACCTGATGAGCATAGAGATAGACTCGGACATAGAGTAATTGCCTATGTTAGGGCAAAAGGAGGGTCTGAGGTTCCGTGATGATTTGAACCCGTGTTTTCAACATTGTCGTAAATACATAATTTTGGTATCAGTGAACCGCAAATGATCCATTTAGCATATCCCGGTGTTTTCGCTATGCTACGAGCAAGAGCACTCCTGTTATGAACACATTTCTGATCTACCCATGGCATCCATCTTAGATCACGGAAGCCATTTTGTGTTTCTTGCCCTCACGTAGACAATGGACACGCAGTAACCCCTTCACTTAAGGACACGTAAGCTTTAGCAGGAGATTCACCTTGCTAGTGACACGTGCACCTTAGAACAGAACACGCCATGGCTGCATGACACAGCAGAAGCTGCCTCCCCAGCCCGAGGCCAGTCCTGCTATACTGGTTCTCGTGTTCGTTGGCCTGATCATAATTAGGCGGCCGAAGCTGGTAGCCTTGCCCATTTACGACCCACAAACATCTCTTATCCTGCCTTTCTATCTTCTGCACCTGGCTCTGCTCCTTTCCTTCTGGGCCTTTATTAGGGGGAGGTAACGAAATTTACGATGAGGCGGTCCGGGTCTTGAATGAAAAGTTGACATGGGATTATGATGGAACAGTGGGAACCCCTCGTTCGTAATGGTTTCACATCAGATATTATTGACGATTCCTGTGCAACGCCAAATATTTATTGTTTAGGACACAAAGGTTTGGGAATGTACTAACATGTAAAGAATTTGCCTCAAGCCCAATATTTAGTATATAAGGAGTAACCCTCTTTGTACAAATCGAACAGGCTCCTAGATTCTGCCCGTGTGTAGTTTCTGTGACTTCTGTGTCCCTGCAGTAATAAACCTTTGGTCTTTGACGCCACCATCGAGAAGCCCGTGTTTCTGTTTATTTGTGCACCGAGACAGGTAGAACTCCGGGGTCTTCGGGTGTTATCCCTGACACCTCTGGACGGAACCAAAAAGTCCAGAACTCCATTACCCAGTCCAAAGATCAGGGCTTGATCCATCACCGTTTTTTAGCTCACTGCACCATCCCAGCTCAGAACTTGGCTATATGCAAATTAGTCTGATCCTGGCCCAGTGCATCATGGGAACAGGGCAGACCAAACTACCAAGCCAATTCTTATACTGGGAAGGAAACAAGCTACCGGGGACCGGTTTCTGGCATTTCAGCCGTCTTCGGCCCGGCTTGCTTGAATCCTGATGGTGCAATGAGCTAGGGACTCACATCTGAGTATACCCTTCCACGCTTATGGTGGACAAAAATGATTCAGAAAAGGGGGTGGTGATGAACAGAGTGTCTGAATTAAGCAGACCACTCTTACCCAGTCCAAAGATCAGGGCTTGATCCATCACCGTTTTGTAGCTCACTGCACCATCCCAGCTCAGAACTTGGCTATATGCAAATTAGTCTGATCCTGGCCCAGTGCATCATGGGAACAGGGCAGACCAAACTACCAAGCCAATTCTTATACTGGGAAGGAAACAAGCTACCGGGGACCGGTTTCTGGCATTTCAGCCGTCTTCGGCCCGGCTTGCTTGAATCCTGATGGTGCAATGAGATAGGGACTCACATCTGAGTATACCCATTCCACGCTTATGGTGGACAAAAATGATTCAGAAAAGGGGGTGGCGATGAACAGAGTGTCTGAATTAAGCAGACCACTCTTACCCAGTCCAAAGATCAGGGATTGATCCATCACCGTTTTTTAGCTCACTGCACCATCCCAGCTCAGAACTTGGCTATATGCAAATTAGTCTGATCCTGGCCCAGTGCATCATGGGAACAGGGCAGACCAAACTACCAAGCCAATTCTTATACTGGGAAGGAAACAAGCTACCGAGGACCGGTTTCTGGCATTTCAGCCGTCTTCGGCCCGGCTTGCTTGAATCCTGATGGTGCAATGAGCTAGGGACTCACATCTGAGTATACCCTTCCATGGTTATGGTGGACAAAAATGATTCAGAAAAGGGGGTGGTGATGAACAGAGTGTCTGAATTAAGCAGACCACTCTTACCCAGTCCAAAGATCAGGGCTTGATCCATCACCGTTTTTTAGCTCACTGCACCATCCCAGCTCAGAACTTGGCTATATGCAAATTAGTCTGATCCTGGCCCAGTGCATCATGGGAACAGGGCAGACCAAACTACCAAGCCAATTCTTATACTGGGAAGGAAACAAGCTACCGGGGACCGGTTTCTGGCATTTCAGCCGTCTTCGGCCCGGCTTGCTTGAATCCTGATTGTGCAATGTGCTAGGGACTCACATCTGAGTATACCCTTCCACGCTTATGGTGGACAAAAATGATTCAGAAAAGGGGGTGGTGATGAACAGAGTGTCTGAATTAAGCAGACCACTCTTACCCAGTCCAAAGATCAGGGCTTGATCCATCACCGTTTTTTAGCTCACTGCACCATCCCAGCTCAGAACTTGGCTATATGCAAATTAGTCTGATCCTGGCCCAGTGCATCATGGGAACATGGCAGACCAAACTACCAAGCCAATTCTTATACTGGGAAGGAAACAAGCTACCGGGGACTGGTTTCTGGCATTTCAGCCGTCTTCGGCCCGGCTTGCTTGAATCCTGATGGTGCAATAAGCTAGGGACTCACATCTGAGTATACCCTTCCACGCTTATGGTGGACAAAAATGATTCAGAAAAGGGGGTGGTGATGAACAGAGTGTCTGAATTAAGCAGACCACTCTTACCCAGTCCAAAGATTAGGGCTTGATCCATCACCGTTTTTTAGCTCACTGCACCATCCCAGTCTCTTTGTCTGATCTTAGGATCGTTTTTGGCCACTATAAGTGTGGCAGGGTATACCCAGACATGAGTCCCTTGCTCACTGCACCATCAGGATTTAAGCAAGCCGGGCCGAAGAAGGCTGAAATGCCAGAAACCGGTCGCCGGTAGCTTCTCTCCTTTCTGGTGAAGAATTGGCTTGGTAGTTTAGTCTGCCCTGTTCCCATGATGCACTGGGCCAGGGACAGACTGATTTGCATATAGCCAGGTTCTGAGCTGGGATGGTTCAGTGAGATAAATAACGGTGATGGATCAAGCCCTGATCTTTGGACTGGGTAAGAGTGGTCTGCTTAATTCAGACACTCTGTTCATCACCACCCCCTTTTCTAAATCGTTTTTGGCCACTATAGGTGTGGCAGGGTATACTCAGACATGAGTCCCTTTCTCACTGCACCATCAGGATTCAAGCAAGCTGGGCCAAAGAAGGCTGAAATGCCAGAAACCGGTCCCCGGTAGCTTGTCTCCTTTCTGGTGAAGAATTGGCTTGGTAGTTTAGTCTGCCCTGTTCTCATGATGCACTGGGCCAGGGACAGACTGATTTGCATATAGCCAGGTTCTGAGCTGGGATGGTTCAGTGAGATAAATAACGGTGATGGATCAAGCCCTGATCTTTGGACTGGGTAAGAGTGGTCTGCTTAATTCAGACACTCTGTTCATCACCACCCCCTTTTCTAAATCGTTTTTGGCCACTATAGGTGTGGCAGGGTATACTCAGAAATGAGTCCCTTTCTCACTGCACCATCAGGATTCAAGCAAGCTGGGCCGAAGAAGGCTGAAATGCCAGAAACCGGTCCCCGGTAGCTTGTCTCCTTTCTGGTGAAGAATTGGCTTGGTAGTTTAGTCTGCCCTGTTCCCATGATGCACTGGGCCAGGGACAGACTGATTTGCATATAGCCAGGTTCTGAGCTGGGATGGTTCAGTGAGATAAATAACGGTGATGGATCAAGCCCTGATCTTTGGACTGGGTGAGAGTGGTCTGCTTAATTCAGACACTCTGTTCATCACCACCCCCTTTTCTAAATA
>NW_028245880.1:0-70050 GCF_964263255.1 Lissotriton vulgaris | reverse complement strand
CAACAGAGGGAGTCCGATCAAAACCAAGCTGCAGATAATATCGGACATCGTCCATTGTGGGATCAAGACACCGTTCCACTGTTAGGACCTAAAGTTGGTTGCACCTGGTCAAAGGGAATACCTTCATCTCCACTCGCAGATGCAGTTCTAACATCGTCTATTGTGTAATCAAGACATCGTTCCACTGTTAAGACCTACAGCTGGTTGCACCTGATCAGAGGGGGTACACACAAATCAACACAGACTTTAAATTCTGATATCCTCATTCATATAAGAAAGACCTCATTTCACTGTTTGGACCTGCTGTACCGCGGTGTGGTCCAGCAACTGCAGTCAATCAAGCCCAATAATAATACGCAACAGTTAACTACGGAATCACAGAGTCTGATGCACCTCTACGGAGGGAGCTCTGTGAAAAGCAAGCACCAGCTAATATCGGACATCATCCATTGTGGGATCAAGATACCGTTCCACTGTTGGGACGTAGAGTTGGTTGCACCTGGTGGAAGGGAGTACCTTTATCTCCAATCTCAGATACAGTTCAGTTCTAACATCACCCACTATGGTATCAAAAACACCGTTCCACTGTTGGTACCTGTCGGACTACTGTGTTAGTAGTATACAGAGCACTCCACGGTGCTGGGCTTCAGGCTGGGTGCTGTGTACCTGTGTCTAGGTAGCCAGCATTAATCTCAGTAGCCTTCCGAGCTAGCAGACCTCGACCCCGGAGCTTCCGCCGGCACATGGTGGGTCCTCTTTCACATACGATGGTGTCGAAAGGTGAACTGTGGGTCATATATGTGTCGCAAAGGTCGACAACATACTGGCTTCCCTTCCCCGGCTAGGTGAGATCTCCTCTTTGGAGGACAATCCCAGCTCCCAACCTGAGTCACCACTGGCGGAGTTGGCTTCCCTTGGTCCAGTTACTAAGGAGGAAGTCCTGTCGGTGCTGAGATCTATGAAGAGCGGCTCCCCGAAAGACCCAGCACCTATTAAATATCTTAAACAGGTGTCATCTACTATCGTTGGCCCTGCTACGGACTTGATAAACCTGTCTCTCACCCATGGGGTGGTCCCCCCCAGTTGGAAAGGGGCGGTGGTTAGGGCTCTTTTGAAAAAGCCTAACCTCGATCCCGCCGATCTCGCCAACTTTCGTCCTATCTCTTTGCTGCTGGGTATCAGTAAGGTGGCTGAGAAGCTGGTGAATAGCCGCCTCTCCAACTTCTTGGAAGCCAATTCCCTCCTGGGCGACTCCCAAACGGGTTTTCGGCCCGGTCAGGGGACCGACACCGCCCTGCTGGCGGTCGTGGAGAATGCGAGGAGCATGCTGGATTCGGGGGGATCAGAGGCAGTGATCCTTCTGGACCTCAGCGCTGCTTTTGACACCGTGGACCATCAGGTGCTTCTCCAACGGCTGTCAGGGGTGGGGGTCACGGGTTTGGCCCTCAAATGGTTCGCCTCCTTCCTGGAAGGTCGTACATTTGAGGTGTGGGAAGGCCAGGAAAAATCATCTTCTACCCCTCTCCAGTGTGGTGTGCTACAGGGCTCTTCATTGAGCCCTACCCTATTCAACGTTTACATGGCCCCCCTGGAGAATGTGGTACGGCCGCTGGGTATCAAAATCATCAGTTACGCTGATGATACCCAGCTGGTGGTAGGCCTCTCCCAGTCGGCGTACCATCCCGACCGGCTGCACACGTGTCTTGAAAAGATCTACACGTGGATGTGCAGCTCAGCCCTAAAGTTAAATGGCTCCAAAACGGAACTGATGCTGCTGGGGAACTCCTCTCCATCTCTGCCCCCAGCAGCTGGCCAGACTGTTTGGGACCGATGCCCCCCCCAAGCAGGAGATCAAGAGCTTGGGGGTATGGCTGGAGCAGGACCTATCATTTAAAACCCATGCCAAAAAGACTGCTGGCGTGTGCTTTGGCCTGCTCCGTTCAGCCCAGAAGATTCTGCCCCTGCTCCCAGTGGCCACTCGAAGGCTTCTCATCCAGGGACTTATCATCTCGCGGCTGGATTTCAGCAATGCGCTTTTCCTGGGCGCACCCAAATCTACCCTGAACAGACTGCAGCAAGTGCAGAACGCGGCTGCCAGGCTTTTGACGGGTCTCCCTAGGCGGCAATCTGCCCGCCCGGCGTTGAGGGCACTGCACTGGCTCCCTGTGAAGGACCGGGTGAAATTCAAGTCGCTCTGCATCGCCCACAAAGTCCTGCACGGGGTGGGTCCACCTATTCTTGAGGAGATGGTCCAGCCCTATAAGGCCTCTCGTTCCCTCCGCTCTGACCACCAACATCTCCTTCAGGTTGGCAGGGTGAAAAAGGCAAGAACTGGGGGCAGAAGGTTTTCAATAAATGTGGCCTCCTTGTGGAACTCACTGCCCCTACAACTGCGCTCCGAAGCCAGTCTCTTCAGGTTTCGTAAACTTTTAAAAACTTTTTTGTTCTCTGTTTAATCCTTGCATTCTTGTAGCTGTGTTATGTTCTGATAAGCGCGGGGATGCCTATTGGTAACCAGGCGCTATACAAAACTCCAAAAAAAAAAAAAAAAAAAAGGTCATGACGGTTTCTAGATACCTGCACGCTGAAAGCATCATTCACACAGCCACCTTCGCTCACGGCGTCAGCCTTGTGGCAGTGTGAGCTGTGCAGACCTGGCAGACACGTTCGCCAATCCAGAAGAAAACCACACCCAGAGAAATGTGCCGCTTCTTCATACCCCTAAGCTAGCCTTGCATTTGCCTAGCCAGCCCACTACCCTAAACATTTGGGGGGAGGGGATGCTCGTACGCGCTACCATTCCATAATCTTCCCTACTGACTGTACTATCATGGATGCACCCACTGTCCACTTCACTCAATATACCATCATTGTATGTTGGCATGTACATGTCCGAGCTCTGCATACTCTACTCTGTCTGGCACATTCCCTCAAGACTTCGCATTATATACTTTTATAATCGATAATTACTTGCCACCTTTGCACATATTTTGCTCCCTTCTCTCCCCACATTCTGCATTGTGAGGCAGAGGTGCCATGCCATGTTTAGTTTGTGCAAAAACCACAGTTGATGGACAGAATGCAGAACAATGTCATTGTCAATGGGTGAATGTATGACATTGTTCTGCATTCTGTCCATCAACTGTGGTTTTTGCATTTGTCACCCCGAGTGGGATGGGTATGCTCAGACGTGAGTCCCATGCTCTCCACACCACTGGATTCAAGCAAGCCGGGCTGAAGACGGCTGGAATGCCAGAAACCGGTCCTCGGAAGCTTGTATCCGGTCCAGGGAAGGCATGGCTTGGCAGTTCGGGCTGGACTGTTCCCATGAAACACAGGGTCAGACTGATTTGCATATGGCCATGTCTGAACTGGGGTGGTGTGGAGTGCAAAAAAACGATGGATTGCGGCCCAGATCTCTGTACTGGGGTGAATGTATGACATTGTTCTGCATTCTGTCCATCAACTGTGGTTTTTGCATTTGTCACCCCGAGTGGGATGGGTATGCTAAGACGTGAGTCCCATGCTCTCCACACCACTGGATTCAAGCAAGCCGGGCTAAAGACGGCTGAAATTCCAGAAACCGGTCCTCGGAAGCTTGTTTCCGGTCCAGGGAAGGCATGGCTTGGCAGTTCGGGCTGGCCTGGTCCCATGAGGCACAGGGTCAGACTGATTTGCATATGGCCATGTCTGAACTGGGGTGCTGTGGAGTGCAAAAAAATAATGGGTTTAGGCCTAGTTTCATCCCCGAGTTTACCGGTACCTCACCTCTGCACCATCTAACTCTAGACAAAACAGCACTGTCACATTGTTAAGGGTAAATACTTTGCTTCTGCCAGTATGCTACAGAGCACTCAGCTCACAGTTTAGGCACACAATTTCATCCCAGTGTACCGGCACCTCACCACCATCTCACATTGGACAAAACATCACTTTCACTCCGGTAGGGGTAAATACTTCGCTTCGACCAGTATGCAACAACGCCCACAGCACATCAGTTTACAACACTCAGCTCACAGTTTAAGCCCACGCTTTCATCCCAGACTTTACCGGTACCTCACCTCAACACCATCTCACTCTAGGCAAAATAGCACATCGGTAAGGGTAAATACTTCGCTTCTGCCAGGATGCTACAAAACACTCAGCTCACAGTTTAGGCAAACGCTTTCATCGCCGAGTTGACCGGCCCCTCACCTCCGCACCATCTCACAGTGGGCAAAACAGCACTTTCACACCGGTAGGGATAAATACTTTGCTACGGCCAAAATGCTACAGCACCCAGAGCACACCAGTTTACAGCACTCAGCTCACGGTTTACATGTACGCTTTCAATCAGTGTACCGGCACCTCACCTCAGCACCATCTCACAGCGGGCAAAACAGCACTTTTACAACGGTAGGGGTGAATACTTCACTTCACACTGCCTCTATAGCACACCCTAACCACCCTATAGAGCTCACAGAACTCCTACCTCCTCTTTCCCACTTTTTTCTCCTTTTTTCCCCCTTACTTGCTTCAACGGGATCACAAAATGGCTGCAAACACTTCCTAGTTGCAACTTCTTGCACCGCTCGCAGCCAATCAGCAGCAACTCATGCTCGGAACACCTCAGCCAATCAGTTGGCAGAATTCCCAAATATCGATATCTGTAAATTTCGATATTTCTCAAAAACTACTGAAGGGATTTACACCAAATAAACAAAATCATGCTTTGTAGACCAACACCCTTCTCCCTGACAGATTTGGGGTAATTCCGTTCACCCATTTGACCTGTAGCCTTGTCTAAAGTTTCCTATGGAAATTAACATGGAGAAAACATGTTTTGGGACCCCCTTTTTTTATGGCCCCACCTTGATGCTGATATGGACAAATAATTAGTTTTGAAAATGTCATAACGATTCATCAAACGACACCAAAGTTATAAGCAAAACAAAAAAAGTTCTTCCTATGGAAACTCGGCCCAAACTATAACTACTAACTGATGACGGCCAGTAGGTAATATACATATATATATATATATATATATATATATTCACTGAAAAAACCATAGGTTATAGACCATATATAGTTAGGGATTAGCATTTAAAAAACCTTATTTTATTTGCACAAAACCATTGAAATTCCATATATAGTTAGTTGCACTAACTATATATCGCGGACCCGCAATCCACTGCTAATGATGTCACATATTACATCATTCATGACATGGTCAGTGACATCACTGATGACATCACTGATGACATCTCAAATGACATCACTGATGACATCACTGATGACATCACTGATGACAACACCCAGTGACTGTATGTTTCTGTAAAGTTAAAATATGTCTTACATATTGAAGAATGAGTGGATGTATAAGTGTCTGGATGAAGGATTTAGTAGGTGCATGACTGACTGTATGAGAGAATGATTAAATGTGTCTCACTGAGTGTATGGGTTAGTGATTAAAGTGTCTTAATTTGGCAATCATTATTTATGTTGTTCTGTAAACTGCTGCATGTTTAAATCAGTAGCTATATCAGTAACTATATGGGTTATTGAATGGTTGCCCAAGTAGTTGTATGGGAGACTGAGTATGTGTGTGGGTGGCTGGGAGGTGTATAACTCTGTGCATAGATGTGTGAGCAGTTGATTCCCTAGGTGTATGGGTTCAAAAGTGCATGTAGAAACAGCTGTATGGACAGTTGACTGTGTGCATGAGTATATTGGTGAGTGAATGGATATCTCAGTGCTACATGTCAAAGTAAGTACATATGTAAAACACACTCCATGTGAGAGTTGACATATATAAATAACTTAACATAAGAGCCAGTGAATGTGTGAGTGGCTGTATGAATCATTGTGAACTTGTATCAAGGATTGTATAAGAGAGTAAATATGTGTTACTATATGTTTGAATAAGTAAGGTGTGTATAACTGTATAGTTGAGGAAATGGAGATGTGATTGATTCTTTGCATGACTGACTAGGTGTGTGAGTAACTCCATGGATGTGTGACAGTCTGTGAGTGCCTGTTTACACTGAGTGTATCTAAGGTTATATTAGAGTCTGAAGATGTATTATCACATAAATGATATCATCAGTGATGTAATCAGTAATGTCAAATGAGATGTCAGTGATGTCATCAGTGATGTCATTTGAGATGTCATCAGTGATGTCATCAGTGATGTCATTTGAGATGTCATCAGTGATGTCATCAGTGATGTCACTGACCATGTCATGAATGATGTAATATGTGACATCATTAGCAGTGGATTGCGGGTCCGCGATATATAGTTAGTGCAACTAACTATATATGGAATTTCAATGGTTTTGTGCAAATAAAATAAGGTTTTTTAAATGCTAATCCCTAACTATATATGGTCTATAACCTATGGTTTTTTCAGTGAATTTTCAAGGTTTTGTAAATGCAAATTCCTAACTATATATGGTCTATAACCTATGGTTTTTTCTGTGAATTTCATTGGTTTTTTAAAAGCTAATATCTATAGCTGTAAAATATATTCTTTATTAAGTGACGTATCACGTAGCCCGTGAGACGCCTCATGATGCATCGCATAACCGTGACGTATCGTCTCTGCAGCGCAAACCAAACCCAAAACGTAAGCGCGCCAGAACACGCTTAAAGATATATATATATTTTTTTAACCTTAATTAGACAAAATCCACACGTGCACATATCACAAACGTTCAAAAAACACAATATGTCGGACTCCCGTTACGCTGCCGGTTAGCTGCTCGGTTAACGTACCAGGAAGCACCTTTACCGCGAAAAATCGAATTTCTTTTTTTCTTTTGCCCCGCAGGGAACTTTAATAGCCCCCTCATCAATCCTAGGGGTTCAGGAGGGGTCTGCCTTACCCCTTTCATTCATTTACACCTTTTTTTTTCCACCTCTTGTCTCTCGATCCTACCGAGAGACAAGATGGCGGCCGCTCTGGACTGTTTACAATGTTGACAGCCAATCAGCTACTCCTCAGGATTTTTTTTTTTTTTGGGCCCCGCGTGGTTTTATAATACCCCCCTCATCAATCCTATGGGGTCAGAAGGGGTCTACCTTGCCCTCTTTCCTTCATTTCCCCCTTTGTTTTGGTCTCCTCTTGTCTCTTGATCCTACCGAGAGACAAGATGGCGGCTGCTCAGGACTGTTTACAATGTTGACAGCCAATCAGCTACTCCTCAGACTCCCGTTACACTGCCGGTTAGCTTCCCGGTTAGCTGCCCGGTTAGCTGCCCGGTTCGCTTACCAAGACGCGTCTCTACGGCGAAAAAAATCGGATTTTTTTTTTTGGGGGCCCCGCGTGGCTCTATAATATCCCCCTCATCAATCCTAGGGGGTCAGAAGGGGTCTACCTTGCCCCCTTTCCTTCATTTCCCCCTTTGTTTTGGCCTCCTCTTGTCTCTCGATCCTACCGAGAGACAAGATGGCGGCCGCTCCGGACTGTTTAGAATGTTGACAGACACCGGAGGGCCAATCAGCTTCGCATCGCAAAGTTCCGATACGCGAAAAGTTCGCTAACCGGATCGCTGCCCGGAGCGCTGTTACAGATATATATCTTGATTTAAACGTTAATTTCTCAAAATCCACTGAAGCACATATATTGAGACCTAGCAAAGGCACATCGGGCTAACAGTCCCTACAATTTTGCCAAGTTTCGTGGAAATCCATTCAGCCGTTCGGGCTAAAAGTGAGTCCAACCGCCCTATGGAAATTAACATTGGAAAAACGCGTTTTGGGACCCCCCTTTTTTCTCGGCCCCCCCCTTGACGAACCCCCCCCAAATTTCCAGGAGCTGCTCAGAAACAAAATGTGCCATTTTCCTGAAAATTTCAGCCGATTCCGTCCACAAACGCCAAAGTTATTAGACATAGAATTTTCAGAAATCCCATAGGGAAAAAATCCTAACTATATATACCTACTGGCGACCGCCAGTAG
The DNA here is from genome assembly GCF_964263255.1 of Lissotriton vulgaris. Lineage (NCBI taxonomy): Eukaryota > Metazoa > Chordata > Amphibia > Caudata > Salamandridae > Lissotriton > Lissotriton vulgaris. The sequence continues at coordinate 62,112 of NW_028245880.1, read as the reverse complement.
GTAATATATATATATATATATATATATATATTCACTGAAAAAACCATAGGTTTCACACCAGTTATAGTTAGCTGGAAATTTTATTGACATAAAACCATTGAAATTCCCACGTTATAGTTAGTTGGACTCACTATAACTTGCGCGCCTGCAATGCACTGCTGATGACATCACATATTACATCACTCATGACATGGTCAGTGAAGCAAGACCCACTCGCCACCGTGACCCTTATTAAGGAAAGCTATTCTGCTTGCAGACGGCGGCTGCAGGAAGGGATTCAGAGAGAGGGGGACTCTCTCACTCTGATCGTGCCGGAGCGGAGGTTTATTGTCAAGCAATTAAGGATTGTAAGCACCATGCAAACATGCAATACCTACGTGACAATGTGAGTTATTACCCTCTTCATTTAAAGCTTGCACTGAACATTAAGAGACACTTGAAGACAAAAATGAAAAAACGATCTATAAAGATGTAATTTGATTTGGACTACCAGTGCAATGCATTATGGGTCTTGTATTATATATGCCTGTCACGTGACTCTGAACATTTTAAAAGCGCGCTCATAGCACTTTGCAAATGACACTCTCCACCTGTGAGCAAGGCTGACGCCGAAACGCGTAAGGAAAGGAGACATTCTGCGCTGCTGTGCTTGTCAATAAATGCCTTTCAATCCGGTATTGGGCCTCATGTTGTGCTTCGTTGGATGTGAAATGGTCAGGCTGCTCCGTGCCTGATGTTCTGAGTGCGCCCTGTAGGGTGTATTGCTCCTTTGCTCGGAGACCTTTGGAAAATATTGAATCTGGAGCAAGACCCACTCGCCACTGTGACCCTTATTAAGGAAAGCTATTCTGCTTGTAGACGGCGGCTGCAGGAAGGGATTCAGAGAGAGGGGGACTCTCTCACTCTGATCGTGCCGGAGCGGAGGTTTATTGTCAAGCAATTAAGGATTGTAAGCACCATGCAAACATGCAATACCTACGTGACAATGTGAGTTATTACCCTCTTCATTTAAAGCTTGCACTGAACATTAAGAGACACTTGAAGACAAAAATGAAAAAACGATCTATAAAGATGTAATTTGATTTGGACTACCAGTGCAATGCATTATGGGTCTTGTATTATATATGCCTGTCACGTGACTCTGAACATTTTAAAAGCGCGCTCATAGCACTTTGCAAATGACACTCCCCACCTGTGAGCAAGGCTGACGCCGAAACGCGTAAGGAAAGGAGACATTCTGCGCTGCTGTGCTTGTCAATAAATGCCTTTCAATCCGGTATTGGGCCTCATGTTGTGCTTCGTTGGATGTGAAATGGTCAGGCTGCTCCGTGCCTGATGTTCTGAGGCCGCCCTGTAGGGTGTATTGCTCCTTTGCTCGGAGACCTTTGGAAAATATTGAATCTGGAGCAAGACCCACTCGCCACCGTGACCCTTATTAAGGAAAGCTATTCTGCTTGCAGACGGCGGCTGCAGGAAGGGATTCAGAGAGAGGGGGACTCTCTCACTCTGATCGTGCCGGAGCGGAGGTTTATTGTCAAGCAATTAAGGATTGTAAGCACCATGCAAACATGCAATACCTACGTGACAATGTGAGTTATTACCCTCTTCATTTAAAGCTTGCACTGAACATTAAGAGACACTTGAAGACAAAAATGAAAAAACGATCTATAAAGATGTAATTTGATTTGGACTACCAGTGCAATGCATTATGGGTCTTGTATTATATATGCCTGTCACGTGACTCTGAACATTTTAAAAGCGCGCTCATAGCACTTTGCAAATGACACTCTCCACCTGTGAGCAAGGCTGACGCCGAAACGCGTAAGGAAAGGAGACATTCTGCGCTGCTGTGCTTGTCAATAAATGCCTTTCAATCCGGTATTGGGCCTCATGTTGTGCTTCGTTGGATGTGAAATGGTCAGGCTGCTCCGTGCCTGATGTTCTGAGGCCGCCCTGTAGGGTGTATTGCTCCTTTGCTCGGAGACCTTTGGAAAATATATATATATATATATATATATATATATATATATATATATATATATATATATATATATATATATATATATATTCACTGAAAAAACCATAGGTTTCACACCAGTTATAGTTAGCTGGAAATTTTATTGACATAAAACCATTGAAATTCCCACGTTATAGTTAGTTGGACTCACTATAACTTGCGCGCCTGCAATGCACTGCTGATGACATCACATATTACATCACTCATGACATGGTCAGTGACATCACTCATGACATCACTGATGACACCATCCAGTGAATGTGTGTCTGTCTGAAAAATAAATATGTTTTATATATGTATTTGTATAGGTCGATGGAAGAATAAATAGTTAAATAAGTGTGTAAATGGATGTTTTTGAAAAAATAAATTGATTGGTTAACTGGCTCATTAAGTGTATCTTAGTGAATACATATATTAGCGAGTAATTTTTAAATATTTAAATATATGTATCAGTGTTTCACTTTGTGTATAATTGGCTGAATGGGCTGGTGACTGACTCACTGTTTGTATATGTTTTGAAGACAACATATGTGTAGGATTGTAAGGGTGGATGAGTGTGTATATGTGTATGTTAGTGAATGAATGACTGTCTCACTAGTGTCTTTATTAGTAACGACATATGTCTTAATCTAGTATATGTGAGTATTGATGTATATAAGTAAGTATATGTGAGAGTGAGAGATTGTAAGAGTCCCTGTTTAAATAAGTATGTGTTTCTATAAGTGATTGTTTATGAGAGTAAGTATGTGTAAGTTTCCTTAGAAGTAAGGTGGTAGTGTGTGTATTGCTGAATATGCAAATAAATGAATGTTCATTAGTTTTTTTGCATGTGTGAATATGTGTGTGAGTAACTTTTGGATGACTGTCGAAGTGTAACAGGATGTATAGGTGTATCACTACATATAATGAGTGAGTATATGTATGAGTGACTATATAGAACTGTTTGTGAATGAGTGGATGTGTATATAGATGGTGGAATTACTGAATTGTTTGTTGTAACTGGTATGGGTATCTCCATTTTTTTGGAAATGTTAAATACTATTCTTGAATATGTGTTTCAAGGCATACATTACACTGAAAGGAGGTCTCGCACTCTGTCACAAGGATGGTGTCATGAGTGATGTCATGAGTGATGTCACTTACCATGTCATGAGTGATGTAATATGTGACGTCATCAGCAGTGCATTGCAGGTGCGCAAGTTATAGTGAGTCCAACTAACTATAACGTGGGAATTTCAATGGTTTTATGTCAATAAAATTTCCAGCTAACTATAACAGTGGGCAAAACAGCACTTTCACACCGGTAGGGATAAATACTTTGCTACGGCCAAAATGCTACAGCACCCAGAGCACACCAGTTTACAGCACTCAGCTCACGGTTTACATGTACGCTTTCAATCAGTGTACCGGCACCTCACCTCAGCACCATCTCACAGCGGGCAAAACAGCACTTTTACAACGGTAGGGGTGAATACTTCACTTCACACTGCCTCTATAGCACACCCTAACCACCCTATAGAGCTCACAGAACTCCTACCTCCTCTTTCCCACTTTTTTCTCTCCTTTTTTCCCCCTTACTTGCTTCAACGGGATCACAAAATGGCTGCAAACACTTCCTAGTTGCAACTTCTTGCACCGCTCGCAGCCAATCAGCAGCAACTCATGCTCGGAACACCTCAGCCAATCAGTTGGCAGAATTCCCAAATATCGATATCTGTAAATTTCGATATTTCGCAAAAACTACTGAAGGGATTTACACCAAATAAACAAAATCATGCTTTGTAGACCAACACCCTTCTCCCTGACAGATTTGGGGTAATTCCGTTCACCCATTTGACCTGTAGCCTTGTCTAAAGTTTCCTATGGAAATTAACATGGAGAAAACATGTTTTGGGACCCCCTTTTTTTATAGCCCCACCTTGATGCTGATATGGACAAAGAATTAGTTTTGAAAATGTCATACCGATTCATCAAACGACACCAAAGTTATAAGCAAAACAAAAAAAGTTCTTCCTATGGAAACTCGGCCCAAACTATAACTACTAACTGATGACGGCCAGTAGGTAATATACACATATATATATATATATATATATATATATATATATATATATATATATATATATATATATATATATATATATATATATATATATATATATATATATATATATATATATATATATATATATATATATTCACTGAAAAAACCATAGGTTTCACACCAGTTATAGTTAGCTGGAAATTTTATTGACATAAAACCATTGAAATTCCCACGTTATAGTTAGTTGGACTCACTATAACTTGCGCGCCTGCAATGCACTGCTGATGACATCACATATTACATCACTCATGACATGGTCAGTGACATCACTCATGACATCACTGATGACACCATCCAGTGAATGTGTGTCTGTCTGAAAAATAAATATGTTTTATATATGTATTTGTATAGGTCGATGGAAGAATAAATAGTTAAATAAGTGTGTAAATGGATGTTTTTGAAAAAAAAAATTGATTGGTTAACTGGCTCATTAAGTGTATCTTAGTGAATACATATATTAGCGAGTAATTTTTAAATATTTAAATATATGTATCAGTGTTTCACTTTGTGTATAATTGGCTGAATGGGCTGGTGACTGACTCACTGTTTGTATATGTTTTGAAGACAACATATGTGTAGGATTGTAAGGGTGGATGAGTGTGTATATGTGTATGTTAGTGAATGAATGACTGTCTCACTAGTGTCTTTATTAGTAACGACATATGTCTTAATCTAGTATATGTGAGTATTGATGTATATAAGTAAGTATATGTGAGAGTGAGAGATTGTAAGAGTTCCTGTTTAAATAAGTATGTGTTTCTATAAGTGATTGTTTATGAGAGTAAGTATGTGTAAGTTTCCTTAGAAGTAAGGTGGTGTAATGGCTGGATTTTCTGAGTAGGTGGGATCAGCCCCCAGGGGCCCCTCCACCCAGCCAGAACGTACTCACCTTCCCTCCTCAGGACCACCTATCCAGGCACCTGGTACCTACCTGAGGATGGGGAACTCGCAATATACAAGCTCATATTATTAAAAACACCACTAAATCTATAGGGATACTAAGAATACTCACTGATTACTAGGGATATCCATACCCTACACCACACTTATTTACATCAGTTGGTCTCGCGGCCACCCTGACCCAGACCGTTCTACCCTAGGGCAGATATGACACACAATCCGGTGCGTCTACACACGGGCCTGCAGAACCCAATGCTCCCTTTTCCAAACTGTTCGCAATCCTGCGAAACTACACGTTAGTTCGACCTCCTAACGCTCTCACTTATTCAAGCCACAATCCAGTGGGTATCCACACTGGTAATCCTCCCCAGTGCTCTCATTAACGCCGCATATCAACGACGACCACATTCCTATGAACACCTATACATATATATATATATATATATTGGGAAGTCTCTTCACTAAGGGTCTGCTACTACAATAATATTATGGGATGGTGTACTAACTTAGTCCCTTGGTTGCAAGTCTCCTCTCTCCCTCACTATTACTTACCTGATCAGGGGTAGCATCTGTTCAAACAGTAATACTTACCAGGAGTGATTACCCTCACTGTATGGGGATGAAGATATACACACTATGTGACTGAGTTATTTCTTGATTTAAGCACTCCTACCCCCCTTTTTGATCCATCAGTGGCTCAACAGCAACTGGCTTGAAGCCAGGATAACTTTATCATAAAAGAACTCATGCACACTAATTCACTAATTAATGGGGTCATTTATTATTAGTACAATATAAACCTTTACACAGAACTGACAAAGACTATAGGTAGAACACACCACTGAAAGAGAAGGATTAAACATAACAGGAACACTCCGCTGAAAGGGAAAAGATTGGACATAAAGTGTAAGTGTAACTAATTCAGACTACCTCACCTATTAGAAGGAAGATTTCTCTCTCTGCCTCTGGTGGGATTAGGGCTCTCTCTCTGCCTCTGGTGGGATTAGGGCTCTCTCTGTCTCTCCCTCCTTCACCACATCACCACGCCTCTGGTTCAGTTGCTCCAGCTGACAGCCTTCTTTGATGCTCTCTGCACTGCTTTCTCTCTCCTCATCTTCAGCAATCGTCTGCCTTCTTTCTCCATTCAAGAACTGCACTCTATTTTGCAGCTCCAGCAGACATCCTCTCTCTCTCTGCAAGCTGTTCTGAGCTCCAAGCTGTTCTGAGCTCCCAGCAGTTCTGTGCTCCCAGCTGTTCTGAGCACCACGCTGAACTGCACACCACGCTGGACTGACCTCCAAACTGAACTGAACACCAAACTGAACTGAACTGAACACTCCTCCTCTCCTGTAGCTCACTAATATGGAAGCTTGTCCTTTCATGGAAAGCTACGGCCAGTAACCTGCCGCCCACCAAATTCTTGTACCTCCCCGTACCAAGGACACGTTCCCAGCTGGCCAGCCTGAAGTTGTGTCTTCGGAGTGGAGAAAAATACATTCCTTCGATAAGGGCCAGCCTGAACCGGTTCTCTCCAAGCGAACAACAGCCTTAACTATAAACTTTGCCTTTGCCCTGAAAAGCCTCTCAGCTTCATCAAGATGGAGTCCCTCTAGCTCTAGGCCTGTAGGCCTGAAAGGGGTGAAATGCTCCTTAGCTCTGTCAGAATACCTACATAAACCATACCAAAGTGTCTAATATGTCAAAGCCAATAGGCAATAGACAGGTTAAAGTCAAGAATAAAGGCATATTAAGCAGCTATCCTCTTCTAGATCTGGAAAAAAGGCTTAAAAGGGCCAACACAGGCTATGAATACCTATACTAGATGCGAGCAAGATTAATGATCTATATCACTGCTAAATAAAGCCAAAAACTCTGCCATTACATTGCACCCCTAGATCCTTATCTTGCGAGCATCAGTAAACAACAACAACCATCTAAACAAACATCAGCATAATCTATCCAACATAGGCTAAGAATACCTATCCTAGATGTGAGCAAGATTAGGATCTATATCACTGCTAAATATCTCTGCCATCCACCCTTAGATCCTTATCTTGCGAACATCTTATAAACAATAACGTCTAGATAAACAAACATCAACACAATCTATCAACAAATCAAAACCTAAAAAAAACTCCCTAAAAACAATGACAACTCAAGGAAATTCCACCTGAAACTCAATTGTAGGGAATAGAAACCTAAAAACAAATCAAAGCACCCTTGACTTGAATGCTGAAACATATCTGGGATTGGATCTGATAACAACAGAAACTAACCAAAGCATCCTCAAACTAAATGTGCCTCAACTTCTAATGATAACTGGTGAAATCTAGTGATATAGGGACTTATGTGTTGAATGAAAACAGCAAGGGGCCTAAATGGGGCCTACTTCGGACAACTTAAGCCTAAATGAGGCCTACCTACTATTGTCAACTTAAGAACTAAATGTGTTTCAACTCCTAATGAGAAAACAACAAAGGGCCTAAATGATCCTTACCTACTATAGGCAACTTAAGCTAATGATGACTCATGAAACTATTGGTGTAGGGACTTGTTTGTGGGATGACTGACATTTGTCAATTTAAAGTGAAATCTGAGAAGTACTGTTACAAGGTCTGGGCAAACATTAATACATAATCATACTAAAAGACACACCACCCAGAACAATTCAAAGTTTAAGGTAACCACCCTTTGATCAATCAAGGCGAAAATGTAAGAACAGTAAAAAAAAAAAACAACCCCATTTCTACAAGATAGCTGGTGTAAAATCAAGCTTAGAACAACAAAACAATCATTTTAAATCACACTGTGGAACACATGTGTGAACCACCATTCAAAAAAAAAGTCCTTCATTGGCAAAAACTGTTTTGAAGAAAACAGAAAAACTATAATAGGTGACATGTTTTTTGCTTTAAAAGTGGGGCCTGCTTGTCCAAGGGATTATTCATCAAATCCTTTTAAAATTCTGTCACAAATAAAACATGTTTGTGGGTTTGTTTTTTTTAAAAGTGGGGCCTGCTCGTAGTGATGTCAACAAAAAAATGCAGGCCAAGGATTTATGTAACCCAGTCCAAATTCTTCAGTGTAGGCCACCACCCTGCATCCTCGGTATCCGGACACTTCCTCCAATGCGGCCATCCATCACCCTTCCGGTCCGGTCCGGTCTGGTCTGGTCTGATCTGATTCCATCATCCAAAAATAATAAACTAAAATAAAAACATGAAAGTAAAAAGCTAAAACAAGAAAAGAAGTGGAAGGGGGAGGGACCCACGCACAACCACAACTTCAGCAATCCTAAAAACAAGAGAACAAGTATCATTAATCTTGCAAAATAAAATTTACCATTTAAAAAGCACCCCGGGTGCCTTTCATTATTGAAAAGAAAATATCCTAATTAATTAAAAACATTCAAAATTTAACTTTTAATAATAATTAGCAGGGCCTAACATACCCTAATCCTTACTAAGCCAGCCCCTCCCTTCAGAGCAGGAGCCACGCTACAGTATGAAGCTACTTGAAACACTGCCATATGATGAGTCTCTCTAAACCAGCCCCTCCCTTAAATAAACAAGCCATCCGCGGAAGAAAATTGGATTGTAGCCAATCATAACGAACAGGGACGTGATCGAAACTTGCAGAATGAAGGAAAAAAAACTCGTCTGCACAAACCAGCTGGTCTGCCAAGGTCGACAAACAAATACTTTTGCCTGTTCTCATGCCTGATTTGTGCTAACCAACGAAAGCTATCATTTTAAAAAAAAAACAATTCTGTTACAGTGTACTGCCAATTAAAAAAGCTCCAGTTTTTAAAAAGACTTTTGTCCAACTAATTCAGCTAAAGGCAAGACACCTAAAATATGGGCACTTATTTAGAAAGGGGCAACTACCTTTTGCACACAAGATTATACATTCTGCATTTGGGAAAAAAACGAATTAACATGGTCCATTGTCAGCTGCTGAAAAGAGAAATAATTTGTAAAACAACATAAAATGCAGATACATTTCAACATTGTATTTAATTTAAGGTTTTGCTGACACATTTATAAAAGCATACATTTTAATTTACATTTGGGAAAATAATAATGTTACATTTTAACATTTTTTTCTTTCAAAGGCACATGGTTGCCTTCCACTAATTAAAAGCACATGTTACCATGCACTGTCGGGCAAGATTGATTATTCTGAACCTATGATCATTGCAACCAGCACATTCCTGTCTAGATGGAAACCCTCAAAGAAATAATTAATGAAAACAGCTCCGTAGCGTGCACTCTAACGGGCCATCTTTTTAACATTTCACTCATTTAAAAAAAAAAACACAGCTCTCTCCGTAATCCGACTGGTTGATTTATAACCACATCAGTTCCAAGGCAAACCCACACAAATTCGTAGACGCATTTCAAAAAGAATGTGAAATGAACAGAACCCTTTGCAAAGCACAAGATGTTACCTTTCCGTCAAGAAACTGACAAAGCACATAGGCAGACCAAGGAATCAGAAAAAGTCAAAATCAAACCATCAAATAATCCACTGACTTTTATAGTCAGGTCAGATAACCATGCATGTTGACAGCATGTAAAAAATAAAGACTGCCATCTCAACTCAAGATATTAACCCTTTGGCAGCTCAAGCAGAATCATTTCCCAATGTCCATTGATACATGGGAAAATCATGATCACATTTCTTCACGTTTACAGATGACACGTACACATATTTTCAAAAACGTTATCCCCAAGCACCCGAGAGAGATCCAGCTCTCTCCTGCCAAACGTAATGATAACATGCCCTGTCCAAACCATGACCACATGGCGCTATTCACAAGCCATATTTACAAGACAAACTTTTCACAAACAATATATCCAAGGCGCAATGCACAAGGAACACAGCAGATCAACATGAGAACATGCACCTCACAAGCCACAATAATATGGCGCTATTCACAAGTCATATTTACAAGACAAGCTTTTCACAAACAATATATCCAAGGCGCAATGCACAAGGAACACAGCAGATCAACATGAGAACATGCACCTCACAAGTCACAATAATATGGCGCTATTCACAAGTCATATTTACAAGGAGCTATATTCAAAGAACTTCACAAATCATATTACAATGAACACATTTCACATTGCACAGCATAAGCAGATGCAGCAAGCAATTTAATGGGCAATTTAAAAGCATTTTTTACACACATTTATACAATTGAACCATCACATAGATGTAACTGGCTTCCTCATGTAATGCCATCCTTCAACTCTGACAGTTTAAACACCAAGATGAAAACCATTCCTTCCACCCTGAATAAACCAAATGCCATGATGTAATGCAATCTCCTCACGCTGCAACTGTTCAAGCCCATAGATCTAACAGGCTACATAAACTGCAACATTACGCCAGATGGAACCAGCGTTCAGGGCACTCCCTCAGAACACATGGGAAACAATCTAAGCACATGGCCAGGCACACAGGCTTCGTAAGATGACGACTACGCCAGATGTAATGTCTGGCGCTCAGGGCACTCCCACACAACACATGGGAAACAATCTAAGCACATGGCCAGGCACACAGGCTTTGTAAACTGTCCGACTACGCCAGATGTAATGTCTGGATTTTCTGAGTAGGTGGGATCAGCCCCCAGGGGCCCCTCCACCCAGCCAGAACGTACTCACCTTCCCTCCTCAGGACCACCTATCCAGGCACCTGGTACCTACCTGAGGATGGGGAACTCGCACTATACAAGCTCATATTATTAAAAACACCACTAAATCTATAGGGATACTAAGAATACTCACTGATTACTAGGGATATCCATACCCTACACCACACTTATTTACATCAGTTGGTCTCGCGGCCACCCTGACCCAGACCGTTCTACCCTAGGGCAGATATGACACACAATCCGGTGCGTCTACACACGGGCCTGCAGAACCCAATGCTCCCTTTTCCAAACTGTTCGCAATCCTGCGAAACTACACGTTAGTTCGACCTCCTAACGCTCTCACTTATTCAAGCCACAATCCAGTGGGTATCCACACTGGTAATCCTCCCCAGTGCTCTCATTAACGCCGCATATCAATGACGACCACATTCCTATGAACACCTATACATATATATATATATATTGGGAAGTCTCTTCACTAAGGGTCTGCTACTACAATAATATTATGGGATGGTGTACTAACTTAGTCCCTTGGTTGCAAGTCTCCTCTCTCCCTCACTATTACTTACCTGATCAGGGGTAGCATCTGTTCAAACAGTAATACTTACCAGGAGTGATTACCCTCACTGTATGGGGATAAAGATATACACACTATGTGACTGAGTTATTTCTTGATTTAAGCGCTCCTACCCCCCTTTTTGATCCATCAGTGGCTCAACAGCAACTGGCTTGAAGCCAGGATAACTTTATCATAAAAGAACTCATGCACACTAATTCACTAATTAATGGGGTCATTTATTATTAGTACAATATAAACCTTTACACAGAACTGACAAAGACTATAGGTAGAACACACCACTGAAAGAGAAGGATTAAACATAACAGGAACACTCCGCTGAAAGGGAAAAGATTGGACATAAAGTGTAAGTGTAACTAATTCAGACTACCTCACCTATTAGAAGGAAGATTTCTCTCTCTGCCTCTGGTGGGATTAGGGCTCTCTCTCTGCCTCTGGTGGGATTAGGGCTCTCTCTGTCTCTCCCTCCTTCACCACATCACCACGCCTCTGGTTCAGTTGCTCCAGCTGACAGCCTTCTTTGATGCTCTCTGCACTGCTTTCTCTCTCCTCATCTTCAGCAATCGTCTGCCTTCTTTCTCCATTCAAGAACTGCACTCTATTTTGCAGCTCCAGCAGACATCCTCTCTCTCTCTGCAAGCTGTTCTGAGCTCCAAGCTGTTCTGAGCTCCCAGCAGTTCTGTGCTCCCAGCTGTTCTGAGCACCACGCTGAACTGCACACCACGCTGGACTGACCTCCAAACTGAACTGAACACCAAACTGAACTGAACTGAACACTCCTCCTCTCCTGTAGCTCACTAATATGGAAGCTTGTCCTTTCATGGAAAGCTACGGCCAGTAACCTGCCGCCCACCAAATTCTTGTACCTCCCCGTACCAAGGACACGTTCCCAGCTGGCCAGCCTGAAGTTGTGTCTTCGGAGTGGAGAAAAATACATTCCTTCGATAAGGGCCAGCCTGAACCGGTTCTCTCCAAGCGAACAACAGCCTTAACTATAAACTTTGCCTTTGCCCTGAAAAGCCTCTCAGCTTCATCAAGATGGAGTCCCTCTAGCTCTAGGCCTGTAGGCCTGAAAGGGGTGAAATGCTCCTTAGCTCTGTCAGAATACCTACATAAACCATACCAAAGTGTCTAATATGTCAAAGCCAATAGGCAATAGACAGGTTAAAGTCAAGAATAAAGGCATATTAAGCAGCTATCCTCTTCTAGATCTGGAAAAAAGGCTTAAAAGGGCCAACACAGGCTATGAATACCTATACTAGATGCGAGCAAGATTAATGATCTATATCACTGCTAAATAAAGCCAAAAACTCTGCCATTACAGGTGGTAGTGTGTGTATTGCTGAATATGCAAATAAATGAATGTTCATTAGTTTTTTTGCATGTGTGAATATGTGTGTGAGTAACTTTTGGATGACTGTCGAAGTGTAACAGGATGTATAGGTGTATCACTACATATAATGAGTGAGTATATGTATGAGTGACTATATAGAACTGTTTGTGAATGAGTGGATGTGTATATAGATGGTGGAATTACTGAATTGTTTGTTGTAACTGGTATGGGTATCTCCATTTTTTTGAAAATGTTAAATACTATTCTTGAATATGTGTTTCAAGGCATACATTACACTGAAAGGAGGTCTCGCACTCTGTCACAAGGATGGCGTCATGAGTGATGTCATGAGTGATGTCACTTACCATGTCATGAGTGATGTAATATGTGACGTCATCAGCAGTGCATTGCAGGTGCGCAAGTTATAGTGAGTCCAACTAACTATAACGTGGGAATTTCAATGGTTTTATGTCAATAAAATTTCCAGCTAACTATAACTGGTGTGAAACCTATGGTTTTTTCAGTGAATTTAATAGGTTTTTTAAATGCTAATTCCTAACTATAACTGGTGTGAAACCTATGGTTTTTTCAGTGAATTTCATAGGTTTTTTAAATGCTAATTCCTTTCTATATCGAGTTTCTAACCTATGTTTTTTTTACAATTTGCTGTTTTGTGTAAGTATTAATTTTTGAGTTTTTTTTTATATCATTTTTTCCTGGGGCGCTCTGGGTGCGCGCTCCGGTAAGCTCTCCGGTAAGCTCTCCGGTAAGCTCACCGGTAAGCTCTCCGGAAAGCGCACCCAGAGCGCTACTTTCGTTCGTGAAAAAAATATGAATGAAAAGTTAATAATAACGCAAAACATTTCGTACCATACAAATAAAAGCAGTTTTTTTTTAATAAGGTGTTATGGCTGTCTTTTTGCTAGCTCTTTGGAGAAGGAGAATGATGGAGAGTGACTCCAGCCTATCACCCCCATAGCATAGGGATTAGGCCGATAGACAGGGACCCTGTCTTACATATATAAGGGCATTTTCGTATTATTTTCCTTAGAGTAAGGCTTATGAATTTAAGTTAGGGGATAGATATATAAATATTAGTTATGATTCGCTCATTTGCTAACATGCTGAGCTGTTTTTCATGGAGCTATGCACATTATGGGCTCCGTAGGCCTTAAACGAGACAGACTCCATTTTGCTTTTTGCCCGGTAGATCGAGAAGGCCTTCTAGGTCAAGTGTAATGTTTTAGTTTCAAGCTGTTGTTCGCTTGGAGAGAACCGGTTCAGGCTGACCCTTATCGAAGGAATGTATTTTTCTCCACTCCGAAGACACAACTTCAGGCCGGCCGGCTGGGAAAGTGTCCTTGGTACGGGGAGGTACAAGAATTTGGTGGGCGGCAGGTTACTGGCCGTGAATTTCCATGAAGGAACGGGCTTTGATATTAGCGAAGGTGTTAGTCAGTTTGTCAGTTAGTCCGTAGGCGGCATCTAGCCGTTAGCATCTCCGCTATTATTCATCTTATGGTGGGCAGTCGCCATCTTTGAAGTCCGAGAAAGATTTAAGACCGAAACTCTCTGAGAAAGACTGAACGAGAAGTAGCGCGGAGCGCACTGATACAGAGAGAGAGAGAGAGAGACGGTAGTTAATAATCAGCAAGGTTCCGGTGCCCTGGAGGGAAGCAGACGAGGTTGAGCCTAGCGGTGCAGACGTGTACTTGTGACGGCTGGGGTGTGACTGCAAGGCAAGCCAGGACACAGAGACGAGAAGGGAACCTAGATGACTGCCGAGTCCAGATTTCATATTAACCAGGTGATGTCCGTCCATTGCTCATAGATTGTGCACTCTAATCTTTACCTTTTTCTTTGCAAAAGTTATGCCGCATAGTAATGTGATTTGTGTTTATTGTTAATAAATACCCTAATTCATATAGAATTATCGTGTACCTGGTGCTTATGTTCAATCTTGGTAAACCATACTTCTAGTCAGGAACTGTTTGGGTGAACGGATGAGAAATCCCGATCAGGTAAATGGTGATTGAATAAGGAGGGAGTGGGTGGACCTTCGATGTCAAGAGCAGGGAGTACACTATACAATTTGGAACCCTATTCAAAGCTATTATTGTAGTTCTATTCCAAGTAGATCACTAAGATAATACCCCAAATAATGGTTCATAGGAATGTGGTCGTCGTTGATATGGGCGTTAGTGAGAGCACTGGGGGGTCGAACCAGTGTGTATACCCACTGGATTGTGGCTTGAATAAGTGAGAGCGCTAGGAGGTTGAACTAGCGTGGAGATCGACAGGATTGTTGATCGTTTGGAAAAGGGAGCATTGGGTTCTGCAGGCCCATGTGTAGTCGCACCGGATTGTGCGCAATATCTGCCCTAGGGTAGACCGGTCTGGGTCTGAGTGGCCGCGAGACCAACTGATGTGAATAAGATATTGTAGAAAATCTGTACATACATATCTTGTCATTCCCCATCCTTAGGTGCGACCTGTATATTTACCTGTATATCTACTCATTGTGAATACGATCTGAGGAGGGAAGGTGAGTACGTTTTGGCTGGGTCATAGGGGCCCCTGGGGGCTGATCCCATCTAAACAGAAAATCCAGCCATTACATCTGGCGTCACGAACTGTTTAAGAAGCCTGTGTGCATTTTATTGTTTTAATCTTGTTGGTTTGCGCTCGGCTTGTACGTATAAAATTTTGTTTATAATTGTGTATATAATTTTTTTTTTTTGTGTGTCATTATGTTTGCGAAAAAATCATCGTCGGTTTTCAAGTTACCGATTCAGATTCCCGGCTGGGAATGTACCCCTTACGAGGCTTTGGCCCGTGAGTGGGCCGATTCTACTGGTTTGAGTGAAAATTGGTCTTCATGCTTGGAGCAGGCGGAGCCTGCTGATGTGGTTTCGTGCCTACAGAAAGCGCCAGTAGTGAAGGGTGATGAGCTTCCTATTTTAGGACGCAGAGGTTGGATTGTTCTTAATGCATATAGAATACTGCATGAGAGGTTGGTACAGCTACAAAAGCAGTTTAAGGACATGGAAGGTCAGTGTGTTGAGTTGCAAAATGCGCACACTTTGTTGCGATGTCAAAATAAATTGCTTGCCGATAAACTTGAAACATATCAGACCATTGCCGAAAGAGCTGCGGTCCGTATTGCACGATATAAGTATAAACATCGTCGTGGACGTGTGTCTACACGCAAAGTGCGTATGGTTGTAGCAAAAGCTGGAATGGATTGGAACCCCGATGAGTGGGACGGTAATATCTGGGATTCTCATACTTCTGACTCCTCGGCGGAGGAGGGTGACAAGCGCGAGTTTTCTCGCTCCGGACGTGATTGTAAATCTGCTTCATGTATTGATTCAACTCCCGATTGTGACCGTGCTCGCTCTTCCCGTGTGGATGACGTAGCTTGCCCTGATTGTGCTGTTAAATCTAAGATGCGGGCTTCCTCGGAAGCTTTTCCCGCAGTTTCTGCTCACCCGATTTTTCGACGGAAGTTACAACAGGCCCCTGGTAACCCGGGTGGTATAGCTCTTGACTGTATTGAAGACTTTACTCAGCAGGAGGTTAGTGACATTTTACAACGATTTCGACAACGGCCTGGTGAGGCCTTGCTTACCTGGATGGTGCGTCTTTATGAGCTTGGCGCTGCCGGTATTATGCTCGATGCTGTTGATTGCTTACGATTTTGCTCTTTGAGTTCTGATTCTACGATTCAGGATCATTTTCGGAATTACAATGGTGCTGGTCAAATTTCTTTGCTCCAGCTTGCGTCTGACGGCTGTAATCATAAATATCCAACTGAATCTGATTGGCCTACTGATGAAAAACCTTGGTACACTCTGCGCGATGCGTCGCAACGTTTGAAAGAGGAAGTCATGAAAACGTGTATCTTCCTTAGTACTGCTGACAAGTTATTGGATGGTCTTTTAACATCTTCTGTGCGTAATCGCATAATCCGTGCTTCTCCTGTTGCTTACAAGCAGGTCATGATGACATTATTGATTAACCAAACTGGCAACCCTTTGTCTGTTGTGCTTGAGTCTGTTCGTCAGCTTGGTGAGCTGGGTGAATGGTTTAAACCTGAAAGACAATCTCGACCTGAGGGTCGTACTGGTGGGGACTATAAGTTCTCTAGACGTGACATGTTTCTTGCTCTCATTGCTGATGGTGTCAAAAGAGAAGACATTGATGGCGAGCCTAATAATCGCTTATGGGACATGTTTCGTAAGCGTGGTTTGGATCGAAAGGAGGGTGCCCGTCGTGTGCGAAAGAATGAGTATGATCGTGGTTCGGATGACAGTGGTGATGAGAGACGACGTGTAAATTCTGATCGCCGTGATGATCGGCGCCATGAACGTGATGGATCCCCTCGTCGTCATGATGGGAGGGGGAGAGAGGATGATCGTGAGAGGGGAAGAGATGATCGTGGTTCTAGCAGACGACGAGATGCAAGGAGTTATTCCCCTGACGTAAGAAATAGGGAGGATCGTCACAGACTCCCTGACCGCAACTCACAACTTTTTGAACCTGACACTAATCCGTTTCGTACTGGAGACGGATATGAACAAGACATTCTAATACCAAAGAAAACCGAGAACATTTACCCTGATTTGTCTTGGTTGACAGACCGCAGGAAAAATGACTAGGAAATAGGTCAAGCTCCGGTACGCAAGTGGGCCCACAGAGATTACAGACCCTATGTAGATATTGAGATTTTTTGGAAACATCGTAATATCCAAAGGGCCCGAGCGTTGGTTGATACTGGGGCAGAGGCCACTTTAATTCATGGTAAGTCTAGAAAATTTAATGGACAGTCTTTTACGTTTACCGGTCTGGGTGGTAAAGAGACACCCGCGGTTCAAACTGCACTCGAAATTAAAATTGGTAGAATTCCTCGTAGAGAATACTCTGTGTTGGTTGTGCCACTTTTGGAATACATTATTGGAATTGACATTTTGAAAGGTATGACTTTGCATTTGGATGATGGGTACTATCAATTTGGTACACGACAGTACATTTCGACCAGACCCGTACGGGTTGGCCGTTTACGCATGCCACCTATTAAAATACCTTTAGCAACGAAAGTGATTTCTCAAAAGCAATATCGCATCCCAGGTGGTCATGAAGAAATTACCGCTACGATTCAGGATTTGGTTGACGCAGGAGTCATTACTCCGGTCACATCTGCTTGGAATAATCCCGTTTGGCCCGTGCGCAAAAGTGACAATTCTTGGCGCATAACTGTTGATTATCGAGAATTGAATAAACATACACCTAAATTGACTGTTGCAGTGCCTGACATTGTCACACTAATTCAGAGAATTCAAAAGCATCCAGGTACATGGTATGCTTCCATTGATATTGCTAATGCGTTCTTTTCAATACCAATTGCCCCCGAATGTCAGGAACAGTTCAGTTTTACATGGAATGGACGTCAAATGACGTTCCGGAGTCTTCCTCAAGGCTTTGTACATAGTCCTACAATCTGTCACCGGCTGGTGGCGGAGCATTTGTCTGAAGTACCCACGAATCCACAAGTTCAGATTTGTCATTATATTGATGACATTTTGATTCAAGGTGAAACGCAAGACCAGGTACAGTCCCATTTAGATCAGATCATTGACTGTTTGCGAGCGAAAGGTTGGGAAATTAATCCTGATAAATTACAAACCCCATCCCAAGCTGTAAAATTTCTAGGAATTAATTGGCATGAGGGTCACAGAGAAGTGATTCCACAAGTTAAACGAAAAATTCTTGATTTTGCTGTTCCCAGAAACAGGAAAGAAGCGCAATGCTTTATTGGATTGTTTGGATTTTGGCGTCAGCATATTCCCCATTTGAGTCAAATCTTGGCTCCACTGTATCGAGTCACTCGTAAAAAGAATGCGTTTGAATGGGGTGAACCTCAACAGACTGCTTTTAATTTGGCTAAAGAAGCTATTCAGTATGCTTTGGATTTGTGGCCCGTGAGTGAAGGTGATGTGGATTTGAATGTGTCCGTGGAAGGCCTGTATGCCAATTGGAGTTTGTGGCAAAAGCAGGGCAGACAAAAAGTGCCATTAGGTTTTTGGACCAAAAAGTTACCCGAGGCTGGTGAGCGTTACTCACCTTTTGAAAAACAGTTGCTCGCTTGTTATTGGGCTCTGGTGGATACCGAGCAATTGACCCTAGGCCATGCTGTGATTTTGAGGCCTGAAATTCCCATTATGCAGTGGGTTTTAAGTTCACCAAAGTCCCATCGAATTGGACATGCTCAGGAGGCTAGTGTGATTAAATGGAAATGGTACATTCAGGACAGGGCACGTGTGGGTCCGAAAGGTGTGGCGGTTTTACATGAGCGAGTGGCGCAGGCGCCCTCCAATGAGGCTGAAAGTGAGTGTTCGGTTCCCGTAGTGCAGGAGTCTCCCGTGAAGTGGGGTAAATCATTTGATGATCTGTCCGCGGAGGATAGAAAACATGTGTGGTTTACGGATGGTTCTGCGAAGTTCATTGGTGACAAAAGACATTGGAAGGCTGTCTCTTTTAATCCGATTACAAAGAAATTGTTGAGTACTACTGGAGATGGTAAGAGTAGCCAATATGCTGAACTCTATGCAGTTTACCAAGTTTTGAAACAGGAACTACCAGGTACATGTCATATTTTCACTGATTCCTGGTCCACTGCAAATGGACTAGCGGTGTGGTTACCTACGTGGCATTCTCATAATTGGGAACTGCATTCCAAGGAGCTGTGGGGCAAAGAGCTATGGCAAGAAATTTGGGAATTGCTCCCGCAGAGTACTGTAACAATCTTTCACGTGGATGCTCATACTCCAATTGACTCCCTTGACAAATGTTTTCATAATATTGCAGATGAACAGTCTAAAATTTCTGAGGCAGTGGTTGACATGCAAGATTCTGATTTGGCGGGATTGGCGAAGTGGGCCCATCAGAAAGCAGGACATTTTGGAGAGAAAGCCACTAGCAGGTGGGCTGCCGATAGAGGAATTCATATTCCCTTTTCTTTAATTAAAGATGTCATTCTACATTGTCCCATTTGCCAACATTCTAGGAAAAAAGAGGTGCCTCAGATTGTTCGAGGCCACTTACATCGAGGTAAATTGCCCGCCCAAATTTGGCAGATTGATTATATTGGTCCGCTCCCTATGAGCAGGAATTGTCAATATATTTGCACAGTGGTTGATACTTATAGTGGCCTTTTGGTCGCTTTCCCTTGCAAGAACGCTACCCAAGTGAACACAATTAAAACCCTGGAGCTCATTATTCTGTATTATGGTGTCCCATTCCAGATTCAATCAGACAATGCATCCCACTTTCGTGGAAGATTGGTGCAGGAATTCTGTACGGAAAATAATATTGATTGGGTGTTTCATATTCCATATTATCCACAAGCTTCAGGATTGATTGAGAGAATGAATGGCTTGTTGAAAGAACAGTTGCGCAAGTTGACTGATGATCGTTACAGCCAGTGGAGAGATGTCCTACTTCAAGCTTTGTTAATTTTAAATAATCGTCCTTTGTTACATGCTGAATCTCCTTTGATGCGTTTGTTTCCTCCACATGTTGATGCAAAACCAAATTCTATAGCGAACACCGTCATGTATTGGGAAATTACCCCCGGTGCTTTGGCTCCATGTAGAGCAACCCCAGGTTCTGCAGGCCTCGACCTGCATGCATTAAATGATGCACAATTTCCAAGACAAGATCGAATCATTGTTGAAACTGGCATTGGTGTTTCAATACCTGCCGGTAGTTTTGGATTAATTGCCCCTAGATCTGGCCTGGCCCTGAAAGGTGTACAAGTACTCGGAGGAGTGATTGACAGTGATTATCAGGGAGAGATTAAGATTCTCCTGCTTAATAGCAGTGAGACGGATTTGTTCATCAAAAAGTCTGACCGTGTTGCTCAGTTATTGATTATGCCTGTCTTCAGTGGTGAGATCAAAAAAGGCTCTGCTCCAACGTTGCTAACTGTGCGAGGACAAAAAGGCTTCGGATCGTCTGATCTTCCTGGAGCTAAAATATGGGTGCAATCGCCTAAAAATCCTCCTGAACAGGCTGATATTATTGCGACCGGTCATGACAACACCGTTTTGGTGATGAAGCCAGGGAAAGATGGCTGGGAAGCTGTCCCAGCTGATAAATGTTATTTACGAGAATGATTAAGGCCTGTGTTTGTATTCTTCCAGATCATTCTTTGGATTGCTGCTGCAGGATGTGTCGGCGCTGGACTCCTTTTGGCCTGTTACGCCGGGAGAGGAGAGGATCTACCGACGCCGGTTGATGGGATAATACGAGCCCCGCGGTCTGCGTGGGCTGCTTCATCTAATTTTTGGATCACACTCGCGAAGCGAGTGACGAACTCTCCGCATTTTTGCCTTACCCCCATGAAGAGCGTTACTGACATTTTAGCGACCTGTCTGGTAGCTGTCCCTGCATCCATTGAGACACTTCACCATATTTTTAATTTTTCTAATGCCCGACCTAATGTTATTCTGGGTGACTTTGCAGCACATGAATTTTGTCCCTCATGTACTCTTATTCCAGACCTTGATGTCTCTATTAATTCCAGAATTACTACTTTTAATATTACCCCTGGAGATCTTTGTTTCATGATGACATGCAACCCTAAAGCTATTACCGAGTGCCTGCGGCTGAAGCTCCAAGCCGCTACTACCTTTTCATTTCATCAACGTTTGTTATGTTCAAAGAGACTTCCGGATTCATGTCTTTCAGTTAAGAATAATATGACCTGTAAACGTTTAGTAGTAGCCACTAGCCATTATCGTCCAATGTTGTTGCCAGCTGGATGGCTCTTTTCCTGTGGGAATTCATCTTGGCCCTATATTCCCGCAAATATTTCTGGTGGCCCATGTGCGATCACTAGATTAAGTTTGCTAATGTTTTCCTCACATCCTACTTCACATTCCCGTATTGTACGTGATTCAATGTCATTGCATGAAGATTGTGACTCCTCTGTTCATCTATATTCTAGATCAGAGTACCTTGGTTTAGCTTTTTCTATTATTGGAGTGCCTGCATTGGCCGTTTATAATGCTAAAACAATCGGCAAAATGGCCTGCTGGATGGTCAAATCGATTAATCAAACGTCTACTGTTTTATCAGATTTATTATTGGACTCCCAAGGTGAACGTAGAGCTATTTTGCAGAATCGTGCGGCTATCGATTACTTATTGTTGAAACATGGACATGATTGTTCCGATTTTGAAGGTCTATGCTGTTTTAATTTGTCTGACCATTCTAAAGCTATCCAATCCCATACTAACAAACTCCACGACTTGACTGCAGAAATTAGAGAACATATAGATCAGGGTTTCTTTGACTGGCTTTTTAACTGGCTCCCTGACATGCATTTAATACGACAAATTTTAGGGGGGGTTATTCTTACTATTTGTATACTCATAGCTATTTGTTGCTTTATTCAGTGTATCCCTTCCCTGCTACAATTTCTTAGACTTAGTAAGGGTCGTAGATCAGTTAATTTTGTTTCATATTATTCGTCTACTGACGTTAGCTCCATTTAGTTTGTGGTTAATAGACTGGAGTCAAGGGGTGTAATGTTATGGCTGTCTTTTTGCTAGCTCTTTGGAGAAGGAGAATGATGGAGAGTGACTCCAGCCTATCACCCCCATAGCATAGGGATTAGGCCGATAGACAGGGACCCTGTCTTACATATATAAGGGCATTTTCGTATTATTTTCCTTAGAGTAAGGCTTATGAATTTAAGTTAGGGGATAGATATATAAATATTAGTTATGATTCGCTCATTTGCTAACATGCTGAGCTGTTTTTCATGGAGCTATGCACATTATGGGCTCCGTAGGCCTTAAACGAGACAGACTCCATTTTGCTTTTTGCCCGGTAGATCGAGAAGGCCTTCTAGGTCAAGTGTAATGTTTTAGTTTCAAGCTGTTGTTCGCTTGGAGAGAACCGGTTCAGGCTGACCCTTATCGAAGGAATGTATTTTTCTCCACTCCGAAGACACAACTTCAGGCCGGCCGGCTGGGAAAGTGTCCTTGGTACGGGGAGGTACAAGAATTTGGTGGGCGGCAGGTTACTGGCCGTGAATTTCCATGAAGGAACGGGCTTTGATATTAGCGAAGGTGTTAGTCAGTTTGTCAGTTAGTCCGTAGGCGGCATCTAGCCGTTAGCATCTCCGCTATTATTCATCTTATGGTGGGCAGTCGCCATCTTTGAAGTCCGAGAAAGATTTAAGACCGAAACTCTCTGAGAAAGACTGAACGAGAAGTAGCGCGGAGCGCACTGATACAGAGAGAGAGAGAGAGAGACGGTAGTTAATAATCAGCAAGGTTCCGGTGCCCTGGAGGGAAGCAGACGAGGTTGAGCCTAGCGGTGCAGACGTGTACTTGTGACGGCTGGGGTGTGACTGCAAGGCGAGCCAGGACACAGAGACGAGAAGGGAACCTAGATGACTGCCGAGTCCAGATTTCATATTAACCAGGTGATGTCCGTCCATTGCTCATAGATTGTGCACTCTAATCTTTACCTTTTTCTTTGCAAAAGTTATGCCGCATAGTAATGTGATTTGTGTTTATTGTTAATAAATACCCTAATTCATATAGAATTATCGTGTACCTGGTGCTTATGTTCAATCTTGGTAAACCATACTTCTAGTCAGGAACTGTTTGGGTGAACGGATGAGAAATCCCGATCAGGTAAATGGTGATTGAATAAGGAGGGAGTGGGTGGACCTTCGATGTCAAGAGCAGGGAGTACACTATACAATTTGGAACCCTATTCAAAGCTATTATTGTAGTTCTATTCCAAGTAGATCACTAAGATAATACCCCAAATAATGGTTCATAGGAATGTGGTCGTCGTTGATATGCGGCGTTAGTGAGAGCACTGGGGGGTCGAACCAGTGTGTATACCCACTGGATTGTGGCTTGAATAAGTGAGAGCGCTAGGAGGTTGAACTAGCGTGGAGATCGACAGGATTGTTGATCGTTTGGAAAAGGGAGCATTGGGTTCTGCAGGCCCATGTGTAGTCGCACCGGATTGTGCGCAATATCTGCCCTAGGGTAGACCGGTCTGGGTCTGAGTGGCCGCGAGACCAACTGATGTGAATAAGATATTGTAGAAAATCTGTACATACATATATTGTCATTCCCCATCCTTAGGTGCGACCTGTATATTTACCTGTATATCTACTCATTGCGAATACGATCTGAGGAGGGAAGGTGAGTACGTTTTGGCTGGGTCATAGGGGCCCCTGGGGGCTGATCCCATCTAAACAGAAAATCCAGCCATTACATAAGGAGATGAAAATGATTATGCATTTCCGTGAAACTATGATGACTCACTTCGGCGCGCAACGTAAGCGCCCCCGGAAGTGCCTACGTTCGGGTCGCGTGTGCACCCCGGAAGCACCTACGTTCGTGCCGCGTGTGCGCCCCCAGGAGCGCCTACGTTCGTGCCATGTATGCACCCCGGAAGGGCCTACGTTCGCGCTGCGTGTGCGCACCCGGAAGCGCTCCGGTGCACGCAGCGCGTCAAGTCATGTGACCTGAAAATAACACTTTTCATTTATTTGCTAACAGTTTTTTTACAAAGAATGAAATCCCCACCCATTTCCTTCACTTCTTTCACTTTTGTGACTGCAAGACCTGCCTTTTTTCTCCTGGATATTTCTTGGTGTTACCATGGCTGCCAGACAATCCAGCAGTGATGAAGAACCAGAATTCATCAATGAAGAGCCTCCTCAATGAAAAGTTAAGGAACATTTTATTCGGAAATTTCTTAAAATCCCACCTAACCAAAAAAAGGTGAATGCTCCAAAAGTGGAGTGCAGGATCTGCAAAGAAGTGCTGTCACGGGGTAACCCCTTAAAAAAATACTCATTTGGAAACTTCACGATGATCCGACATGTGGAGAGGAAGCACCCCCAGAATTTTGCCCGGGAAAGTGTCAGGGCTCTGGCACAAGAGGTTCCCAGTGATGGGGCCTCTACATCCACCGGAGGAGCAACTTCTTCTGGGAGGGGGAGATCACAAGAGCTGGTTCCAAACATTCAACCTGCTTTTAACCATGGTGCCCTCAGATGCAGATACTGCAATCAACTGCTTACCTTTGGAGAACAAAGTGTACAGCTCATGATTCGAGCATTAGAAAACCATCGCTGCCCTTCCCACCCCTAATTTTTTTGTTTTTTTTTGCTCCTGTTGAGCAGTTTTCATACCCTGTTTTTGTTCCTGTTTAGAAAAAAGAAGAAAACCATAAGTTATTTTCAGACCCACCTCCAATTCTCATCAAAGAGCTATATTCTTAAAAAAATGAAAAAGAGTAAGTGAAATAGAGTGCGTTGATAATGGAAAGGAAAATGAGTAAGAAAGAACAGAAAGGTATGAGAGGAGAAAGGAAGTGAGGTAGGAGGACTGAAAGAAGGTGAGTATTAGGAAAGAAAGTAAGGAGAAGAAGAGTGAATATGGGGAATGTTGATATTCAAAGAAAATGTTGAAAAGGAACAGGGGTGTGGAAGGATAAGAAAAGATGCATTGCTGGAGTTGAAGGCAGAAGGCCTCATTTATGAAGCCATGCGTCACTTTAACGCCACCACAGCATCACTTTTTGTGACGCATCAGTCCAATAAAAAATGCACCTTATTTATTCATATTTACAAAGTGGCGCATCTAGGTAGTTGCGTCACTTTGTAAGCCCCTACGCCACATTATTCCTACGTCTGGTGTAATGTATGCAAAAGGGACGTATTGGTGCAAGAAAGGGTCGTAGAGGTGACACAGTGAATAAACTGGAGGCCTCATTTCTGAAAAGTGACGCATCGCTGCGTGAAAACAGCGATGCATCACTTTTCTGTGCGCACTCCTTACTACATTCCAGATGTGTCATATTTAATGTATGACGAATCATGTCGCAAGGAGTTACAGATACGTCAGTATTTCTGACGTATCTGTAAACACAAAAGTGACGCATTGCTGAAGTGCGTCACAAAAGTGACGCAACACCAGTAATGCGTCCTTTCACATGGGGAAAGCACCATGTGAAAGGTCTTGCGTCAGTCTTACACCTGCTGTGAGGCAGGCGCAAGATTTTGACGCAACAGCATCCTAAAAGTGACGCAGTGAAATCTCATAAATTTCACTGCGTCACTATTACGAAGCTTTTTGCGGGGGAACGCCCCCTCTGCATACATTATACCTGAAGCAGGTATAATGTGGCGCGGGGTTTTAAAAAGTGACCCATCTACCTAGATGCGTCACTTTTTAAATATAGCGCAACGAGGCGCATTTTTTTACACCGCTGGTGCGATGCGTCACATTTCTGTGCGCAATCCTTACGACATTCCAGATGTGTCATATTTAATGTATGACGAATCATGTCGCAAGGAGTTACAGATACGTCAGTATTTCTGACGTATCTGTAAACACAAAAGTGACGCATTGCTGAAGTGCGTCACAAAAGTGACGCAACTCCAGTAATGCGTCCTTTCACATGGGGAAAGCACCATGTGAAAGGTCTTGCGTCAGTCTTACACCTGCTGTGAGGCAGGCGCAACATTTTGTCGCAACAGCATCCTAAAAGTGACGCAGTGAAATCTCATAGATTTCACTGCGTCGCTAATACCAAGCTTTTTGCGGTGGAACGCCCCCTCTGCATACATTATACCTGACGCAGGTATAATGTGGCGCAGGGTTTTAAAAAGTGACCCATCTACCTAGATGCGTCGCTTTTTAAATATAGCGTAACAAGGTGCATTTTTTTACACCGCTGATGCGATGCGTCACTTTTCTGTGCGCACTCCTTATGACATTCCAGATTTGTCATATTTAATGTATGACGAATCATGTCGCAAGGAGTTACAGATACGTCAGTATTTCTGACGTATCTGTAAAAACAAAAGTGACGCATTGCTGGAGTGCGTCACAAAATTGACGCAACTCCAGTAATGCGTCCTTTCACATGGGGAAAGCACCTTGTGAATGGTCTTGCGTCAGTCTTACACCTGCTGTGAGGCAGGCGCAAGATTTTTACGCAACAGCATCCTAAAAGTGACGCAGTGAAATCTCATAGATTTCACTGCGTCGCTATTACCAAGCTTTTTGCGGGGGAGCGCCCCCTCTGCATACATTATACCTAACGCAAGTATAATGTGGCGTAGGGTTTTAAAAAGTGACCCATCTACCTAGATGCGTCACTTTTTAAATATAGCAAAACGATGTGCATTTTTTTACACCGCTGGTGCGTCACAAAAAGTGACGCACAGGCGGCGCAAAACTGTCGCAAGGCCTTCATAAATAAGGTCCTGGATTTTCCCCGTGCTTCGCTCACCGTTGCGCTTCCCGGTGCGCTTCCCGGAGCGCGTACCGGGTGCTCCCCCCGCACAAATCGAAAAAAAATATTTTTTAAAAATGCCCCGCGGGACCCTATTTTAGCCCCCACATTAAACCTAGGGGGTCAGGAGGGGTCTACCCTGCCCCCTTATAGTCATTTCTCCCTTTTTTTATGTCACCTCTTGTGTCTCGATCCTACCGAGACACAAGATGGCGGCCCCTCCGGACTGTTTCGAATGTTTACAGACACCCGTGAGCCAATCAGCTTTCCGCGCGCAAGTCGCGTGTCGTGCCTGGTGCGCTCCACGGTGCGCGCACCGGAGCGGGCCTATAGATAGATATATTTTTTTGAATCTAAATTACTCAAAATCCACTGGAGCACATATCTTGAGACATAGCAAAGGCACATCGGGCTACCAGTCCCTACAATTTTGCCAAATTTGTTGGAAATCCATTCAGTCATTCGGGCTAAAAGTTAAATCGACCGCCCTATGGAAATTAACCTGGGGAAAACGCGTTTTGGGACCCCCCTTTTATCTCAGCCCCCGCTTGACGAATCCCCCCCAGGTCTCAGCTTGTATCGGTTTTGACCACAGGAATCACGGACCACCATGCAGCATTACGAGTGTCACAGGTAAGTTTATTATCCTTGTACAGGTTTTCTTTGGCACGACGCGTTTCGGGCAGAAACTGCCCTTGATCACATACTTATATATATATATATATATATATATATATATATATATATATATATATATATATATATATATATATATATATATATATATATATATATATATATATCTGAGACTCACTGTAGACAGAAGAAAAATAAGCGCCAACCTCTTCTGCAAAGCCACAGCAAGGAACTCCATCCTACACTCCATGAGCGCACATCCACCTAGCTTTAGATGGGGGATCCCTTACAGCGAATTTCTCAGAGCGAAACACAACTGTAGCTCTGAAAATACCTACAACGAAACCTAGCAAGACATGAAACTCAGATTCAAAGAAACAGGCTACTCCAAGAAAGCCATACACTAGGCTGAAACCAGAGTAGAAACTAAATGCAGATAAGAGATATTGGAAACAGACACCACTAAAAACAGAAAGGGACCTAACAATGACACACAACCCATTAGTTTCATCACCAAATTCTGAAGTCAATCGAATCAGATCCATAGAATTCTTAAGAACAGATGGGAAATCCTTAGACAAGATCCGATCCTACGCAACTCAATAGGCACCACACCTTCCATCACATATGAAAGAAACTCTTCCCTCAGAGACATAGTAGTACAAAGCCAATTTCAGACCAAAAAGAGCAGTTGGCTACACCAGCAAATGTGGAAACTGCAAGGCCTGTAAATACAGCAGCAATGTCACTGACACCATTCTAGAGAGAACCAAAACTAGATGGAAAATACCACACTTAATCAACTGCAACACCAAATTAGTTGTCTATGCTATCATCTGCCCATGCGGCCTCTGGTACATAGGGTCCACCACCTTCGCAGTCAAAAGCGTATCTGTAGTAATCACACCTAAAATTCAGTAGAAATTCAGTAGGTTGAAGAGATTCTTTATTAAGATACAGCAATCAGTGACCCTCAGCTTCAACTGCTTACAAAATAATTCTTTCATGATGTCACACATACATCTGAAAGTTCCCTCTTAAAGAAGACATCACCACACATCTCCCCCTCACAACAAAATATAAATAAATAACACAAATTCCTAAAATAATAATATGTTACTATCAATTAAATGTAACAATATATACAATTTCTATCAAGATTACATTCAAATTGATTAATCAGATGTAACAAGAATTTTACTCTGAAAATGTTCAAGAAACAACTTCAGAAAAATGAGGATTGATTTTACATATACCTCCCAAACTCCAGATTTTTCCATTATCCAATTTTGCAACTGATCCCATGACCTTAATCACTTTTCGAGGTTGGGAATATTTGCTTTCTCCTTTTTTAACAAATCCAGACTTCCTCACAACAACCCAATCACCATTCTCAATTCCCACAACTTTCACTACTTTTCTTTTATCATAACTTTCTTTGTTCCTAGCATGAGAATCTTCTATCCTTTCAGCCATGCACTCACGATCCACCCAAACTTGCTCTTTCTTCTTTAGCCAAATAGGCGATTCTTTAGTGGCTGGTTCTCTTCCTTTCAATGCAATGAAAGTAGAATCTCCCGTAACAGAATGAGAAGTTACCCGATGAGCCCGCATCTTCTTGTTTCATTCTTCCCTGCAAGCTAAACCATTAGCCAACAGTAATTGGATATTGTCCATTATAATCCTATTGACCCTTTCAACAAGACCATTAGCCTGTGGTCTGAACAGTGCTACTTGAACATGATCAATCCCAAAATCTTCAAGGAATCTTTTCATCATACTAGACACCAATGGCACTCCATTGTCAGTAACCAGTGTTCTAGGAATCCCTTCTTCCATGAATACTTCCTTTAGAAACTCAATTACTTTTGTCGCTGTAATATTCTCAACCAGCTTAATGATGAACCACTTGCTATGATAATCTACTAATATAATCAAGAATCTGCACCTATTACCCAACCTTTCCACAGGACCCAAAAAATCCAAGGCTAACTTCTCCCATGGACGGTCAGGAACCTTCACACATACCAAGGGTGGTTCACGTATAACTTTGTACTTGTCACTGTTACTACAAGCATAACAGTATTTAATCACCATTTCTACCTCTTTGCCCATTTCTGGCCACCAGAAACTTTGTCTCAATCTTCTCCTACACATACTCCTGCCAAGATGACCCTCATGCACAAGTTTAATCAGTTAATCGGTCTCAACATCTTTGGCGGTACAATCCTATTGCATCTCAATACCTTACCAGAGTGGATACTTAACTGATCCTTCACCATAACATATTGTTTCAAATCTTCATCCAAATCTGACATATTTCTCCATCCATTTGTTATAGCACTCTTTAAATTTCCATACAACTCATCACCTTCCAAGGACATACTCCAATCCTCACTACTCAAGGCTAATCCATCTCCAGAAAAATCTGACATAACATCTACTTCAACCAAAGATGAAATATTTTTCTCTTCTACAATTGGCATGCAAGACAAACAGTCTGCCACAATGTTTTTTTTTCCTCTCACAAAATAAATTGTAAACTTCATGTCCATGACCGACAAAAGCCATCTGGAAATTCTCTGGGTCCCATTTCCTTCCAGACCCTTACCACCTTTAAATATATACAATAGCGGCTTATGATCAGTTCTGAGCATAAAAGGCAAAACCCAAAGATAAAACTTGAAGTGATGCATTGCCCAACAACATCCCAATGCCTCCTTTTCTATTGCTGAATAAGATTTCTCAGCACCTTGTAGACGACGCGATGCATACCCTATTATTTTCTCCTCACCATCAACATACTGTGTCAAAATGGCTCCCAAACCTACATTGCTAGCATCCGTCGTCCATACAGTTTTCCTATGAATATCAAAAGGACTCAACTCAGGAGCACAAATCAAAGAATCTTTGACCTTCTTAAACGCTTCTTCAGAGGCTTGATTCCACTCAAATTCAATACCTTTTTTCAACTTAGCCCTCATCGGCTCAACCAGATCAGAAAAATTAGACACTAATTTTGAGCAGTATTCTGGCAAACTTAGAAATGACCTTAGCAAATCCTTGTCTACAGGCCTCTGAGCTTCAACAATAGCTTTTACAATACTATTCTTTGGTTTAATTCCCTTGCCAGATATCTCGTGTCCTAAATAGTTCACTTGTTCCTTCCTTAATTGACACTTTTCTTTCTTTATGGTCATGCCATGTTCACCAATCCTCCTCAATACTTCATTTAGAAGCTTATCATGTTTTTCAAAGGACTCATCCACTACTAGAATATCATCTTGGAAACACAAGATCTTATCCATCCCCTTAAAAATATTGTGCATAATCCTTTGGAAAACTGCAGAAGCAGAAGCCAATCCGAAAGGCTTGCAGCAATATCTGAAAGCACCCAGTGGAGTTACAAAAGGTGTTAAGGCTCTCGACTCTAGATGTAAATTTACTTGGTGGTAGACAGCAGACATATCCAAAACTGAAAAAACCTTACCACCACTCATTCCACTCAATATTTCCTCAATATTGGGTAAGGGTTGCCCATCCACCCAGATATTTTTGTTCAGATCTCTGAGATCGAGGCACAAACGAATTATGTTACCCTCCTTGGAGGCAATGACAATGGGGGAAAGCCAATCTGATGCTTCTATTGGCTCAATGATCTTATTTTCCAACAATTTATTCAGTTCTTGTTGAAGAGGCTCCCTCATAAGTAAAGGAATAGGCCTAACTTTATGTACCACAGGCACCACATTCTTCTTCAAAATTATACGATGTGTGAACCCCTTCAACAAACCCAATTTGTCAGTAAAAACATTTGGGAACCCAGACATGAATTTTTCACTCCACTCTGTCTCAATTTCACACACTCTTTCCACAACCATAACAGGTTCTTGACTATTGGGATTGAGAACTATATTTAGGCCCTTTTGGTGCCGCCACCCTAACAAATTAGAACCATCTTCGGATATATACACTCTGCCATGAACAGCATTCCCTTTAAAAATAATATCACTCCACATCATACCAATGATATTGATAGGTTTTCCTCCATATCCAACTGCTTTAATATCAGATCATAGTAGGTCAATTATTCGTCCTTTTTGTTGTTCTATGAAAATTATTTTAATGATAATAGTGAATAAACTTCCAGAATCCACAAGGACCTTTACCATAAATTTTCCAATCATAACATCACAATGTGGTTTCTCGAGCTTGTCAGTGCTTTCTTTTTTTACTATCACACTATTAATGCCATCAATGCCATTACACTCAACCACATTGTTATTAATAGTTTCAATAAAAATGTCACATTCATCAATTGCAACAATCACATCTTCATGTACCTGACCAATATTTTCTACTACTTTAACATTAGATTGTTGTGCAGGCCGTAATTTCTTCTACACATTTTAGCCAAATGGCCTCACCTTCCACAGGTTTTACAAATCGAATTCCTTGCTCCACAGGTTGGACTTGTGGCAATATGCCCTGGCCCACCACACCTATAACAAATATTTGTCCTTCTTTAAGGCAACTTATGTGTACCACTCTTATTTTCAAATGTCTTAATTTATTTCTTGACTTTCACTTCTTCTACATCGATTGCGACATCTTTTTCTGATACCTTGTTGTTTGATTTTCCAATATCAATTTATTTTAGCCAAACATCAGTATTCTCCATACTTCTTGAATTTGAATTTGAATTTGAATTTTAAAATATTTATAGAGCGCACTTATACCAGAATCGGTTTCATGGCGCTAATCTTGCGATCTGAATGGCTTCATCAAGACTTGGATCCAAAGATAAAAGTCTTTCTCTGATCTTTTTATTTTTCGTGCATCTAACTATTTGATCACGAATGAAAGATTCCATTAAACTCTGAACATCATTAGTTACTGCTAGCCCTCGTAAAGCAGCTACATGGTTTATAATATCCTCATCTTGTGATTGAGAGCGACAGAAAAACTTATGTTGTTCAAAAACTACATTTGTTTTAGGAGTAAAATGTTTCTCTAACATCATAAGAGACATGTCATAAACATTAATTGGATGTCCATTCCGTAATCCCAAGGAAATTTCAGGTAGATCATCATAAATTCTTCTACCTTCAGTTCCTAAGTGATGTAACAAAATAGCTTGTCTCCTTAAGGGACCATATATATCCCCACCTATCGCTAACAAATAAGTGAAAAATATATTTTTATACCTTTTCCACGGAATAGCTGCTTCACCTGGAACCGGTAAAAAATTAGGTGGTGCTGACATTCCCTGATCAGACATACCTGCAACAAATTTAAAATAATAAACTACCACAATAAATTAACACAACAAACTAGTATAACAAATTAAAATAATAGATTAAAATAACAATTTAAAATAAATATCTAAAATAATAAGTATTCTAGTCCAGAATATGAAAATCTCCTTTGTATATTCCTCCTTTTACTTCAGGACAATGTCTTTCGTCTGTGTCAAAGACTGTGTCAAGGTCTTATTTTTATATCCATGCAAAGTAGAATTAGTCCTTCTTTTATTTTTAGTTGCTTAACAGGTCATCCGACAGGAAGTGACACAAAACAGGAAATGACCGGACTCCTTCTTAAAACTATGACAGAAAGCTAAAGATGTACTGCTTCAGGTAACTGTGTCAAACCTTGTATAAAAATATGATGGCAAATACTGTCAGTCAATTTATGTCCTTTATTCTTCTCCACACGCTCTATTAATTGCTGAAATGTGTGTCAAAATGAATAATAAACCATGTCAGCTGGTAGAATACTTTCTGCCGAATATATCACACTATTTAGATGTAAACGCGCTGTTAAATATGAGAATGCGCGTTGATTTAGACAGTAAACGACATCAGCTGCTGTATTCAACGTTATTAAACAAACGCGCGCTCCCAGCACGAGCTCGCTTCACGCTCGGCTGCATGCGATGATTGCTTCCAATTAGAGTCTCAGCAAACACTCAGTTGCATCTGTTCCATCACGCTTGTGTGCTAACAAAGAAGTTTGTTTATATTCAATTAGAGGCACAGCAGGTACGTGTCAAGAGACACTCGAGCATTTCCTCGCTCAGTATTTACTTTCAATTAATGGCGCATAGACGTTCTAGCTCTTCCTGGGTCAGTGTTTACTTTCAATTAGTGGCACTTAGCTGCACACAAAGACTGCTTTTAAACGTACATTGATTAGTGCGATGGCTCACTAACACAGCATGCACTCGCGCTTCTTCAGAAAGACTGGTGTTTATATTTGACACTCAGATATGCAAGACCATTACGCTCTCGCACATTTAACTTCAAGGATCATTTTCAATACATTAAATACACACAAAGACAGTCTGTAAATGTGCAGAATCTTCCATCTTGTTGAACATTACAACAACTCCCATGAAGTCAATTAAATGAAGTCAATTAATTGCACATTTCACAATGCTTCAAATATACTTTAAGGAAGAAGTTTCCTTAATCGAAATTCCCATCAATTAAATCATGTAGATGAAAATCAATATATAATAAATGTATATGTTGATGGATCCTCATTAAAAGCACAATCTTGAATTTAGAATCTTATATAACTTGAAAACTGTATCAATTAAATTCCTTCTTTAGAAATAAGTCTCCTCCTTTCCTTTGTTTACCGCTTAAATCCAGGGGTGAAGGTCACCGCATACACTGCCCCCTGCGCAGTGGTCCAATTGTCCTCGTCCCCATGAAAAGTGTAGTAATCACAATCAAAATTCAGTAGAAATTCAGTAGGTTTGAAAAGCTTCTTTATTAAGATACAGCAATCAGTGACCCTCAGCTTCAACTGCTTACAAAAGAATTCTTTCATGATGTCACACATACATCTGAAAGTTCCCTCTCAAAGAAGACATCACCACAGTTTCCTTGAACACCGGCGAGCCATCACTAACAAAGACAACAGCTAAAGCACAGCCAGACATTTTGCCAAAGAACACGAAGCAGACTGGACTAAAGCTGGATTATTTGGTCTAGACACTGTCAACCCCAACCCCAGAGGAGGGAACCGCATTGCTGCACTCCTCAAACGTGAGTCCCGGTTCATCCTCCTAGCTGGTGGCAAATTTCCATATGGCATGAACCAGGATGAGGAGCTTTACAGTCACCTGTAAACCAATAAATAAAACTTTACCTCCATACTCGCCACGCCTAGCTGACTACCTCACCTCCTTCTCTTTCTTTTAACCTACCCACATACCCACTCTCCTTCCTCTCCCTACACCACACACTCAATCCCCGATCCCTTACCTCATAACAAGGACTGCATATCCAGATACCATCTAACTGACCACCAGATGACAGACTTCTGGTAGACACCTATGTTGATTGGCAATGAGCATTAACTTCTTATTTTCCTCTTACAGGAGAGTGTTGTGCAGTCTACTCTGCAAGTCACGCCCAAGATAAAAGATATGAGCACTGGAGCACATGGCGATCGCCCTAACTCCTAAGTCACTTCGGATAACAAGCACACTCAGGTACTAGACCTGCACTTTTGAGGACTTTTGTTGAATACCTCGGCAAAATGCATGACAATCCTTCCTCTCTGCATCTGCAATATGTACATACTATACCATGTGTGAAACCTATGTTTTTTTAATGAATTTGCAAGGTTTTTTAAATGCTTATTCCTAACTATAACGTATGTGAAACCTATGGTTTTTTTCAGTGAATTTCAAAGGTTTTGTAAAAGATAATTATTAAATGTATTAATTATTATATTTCTTTATTTTTATACTATTGTAATTATAATAACAAAACACATTTCTATTTTTTTATTATTAATTACACTTTTTTTACAATATATTAAAATTAAATTCTATCTAATTCCTTTTTCATTCCTTTGATACTCGTTCATACCATACTCTGCGCAAACCTGCGCACACGATACAGATACGCTTTGACATTATGTGTCGCATCAACACTTCCGCGTGACATCATGTACGGCGTTCCGTACGCGCACGCCGCAAAACTTTCTAATTGTTCAAAAACATATATTTATGTATTTAATGTACATATTAAGGGAAGACATTATCTGGGATAATATTGAAACAATTTTTTTAACTTATAATAAGCGTAATTGCGTAAGTATGTCATTCACGGATTGGTTCAAAACACTTCCTATTCCAACTCTTGAAAGACCCCTCATATTTAAATCATTCTACTTCAACTTTCTAAGAAGAAGTGTCTCTTCTAAGTAGCTTGTCAAATTAGAACGATGACAACGCCTATGGACTCATCTTCCAGCCACTCCTCTGATGGAGAATTTGTTGAAATTACCCTCTGTGGAAGACACAAAAAATACAGTTACAATATATCTTTTACAACACAAAATAATTATTAAACTATTACATTTGCCTTTTTTGATGTTCTCAGAATATTTTGAATTTCACAAAAAAAAATTGTGAGTTCAATAGTACTCATCACATTACAGCAGGCAAAAAAAGACAATCAATAAGATTATCTTTAAAAAACCCATTCAACTTTCTCAAGAACAATCTAAAAAATAGAAATAAAACATATCTTAAATGTTTATTTCTAAGACCAATTTCTTATGTAAATATGACTCATCTCAAACAATCATAAAATAACAAAACATTATGATTAATTTTCATACACTGTAAATAATGTTACTTACAAATATATGCTGACAAAATATACAACAAAAAGTCCTTAATGGTTTCATATAGTTTTCCTCACGGCCAAATAGTATGGAAAAGGAAGACCACTCGGTCCCCCCGAATGTATGGATGGGTGCCCCGATCCCCCCGGGAAACCATTTTGGGCGGGGGGCGTGGTTCGGCTGGTATGCCCAAAGCGGCATAGCCTGAGCATGCTCTTCCCGCCCAGAAGGGGTTGTCCTAGACACCCGCCTGGAATACCGCGCCCAGTGGGCGTACCTGAGGAGGGTCCCGCCCTCCCGCAGGCAGATAAATAGAGCGGGAATCCAAAGAAGCGTCCTCTTGTTCCAGTGCTCTGAAGGCTGCACCACTCGTTGCTCGTGAGCCCTCGACGGAACAAGCGGCAATTTTGAGAACTTGTAATCTTGTTGTTTCTCTTTCAGTACCAGGAGTGTGAAGGATCTGAGACTTCGTTGATCAACTAGAGCGGAGTAAACAAAGCTATGGCCGGAAAAAAAGCGGGAAAGAGCTCCGAGCTGGAGAAGGTACTGCGCACCTTGTCGAACCGAATGGCGATCATGGACCGAAAACTGGGTAAAGTAGACTCGATCGGTCGAGGTTTGGCCGAGGTTAAAAAGCAGTTAGCAGCCCAGAACAACCCCTCGGGCCGTCCTGAGAAAGTGATAGGCCCGGCCTTGCCGGGAGTCGGCCCTGAGGGTAGGGGGAAGCGTATTAAGAAGAGGGCCGTTTCCGGGGAGGACCCAGTTCCTGAGGTGCCCCCAGCTGCCTCCATCACACCGGCGGACAGTCCAGTACCGAGTCCAGATATAGGTTTACCAATCCCTGTTGTAATTACCCCGGTTAATGATGATCAGATGCCCCCAGAACTGGCTCTTCAGTTAGCGGCAGTGTTGCCCTGGCTTAAAAAGAAAGCAGGGGGGGCAGTGGGTGCAGGGGATCCGGCCGAGGAAGCTAGATTAATAATCGAGGAGTTGCGGCAGTCGAGAGAAGCCGGGACGGCGAATGTTCCTTCTATTTCCCCACAGGTGGCGCCAGGAGTAGCTACGGTTGGCCGGGAAAAGACAGCAGACAAGGCGGTTGAACCCGGTAAGAACCCATTGCCAACGGTGGGGGAAAGTTCAGTGCCTTAAAGGCGCGAGAGGGTGGCACAGCACATCCCAGCGGCCACGAAGGAAATGATATGGGGGGACAAGTATGTTAATATGTTTTCATTATTGACTGACCATCGTGAGATGGAATACGCAAAGACCCAGAAAGATTTATGGCACCCCAGCGTATGGCGGGCCAAGATGGCGGAATTTAGGGTCGACGAGACCGTAGCGAACTGGGTGAAGGCCTTCTCTATATTTACGGCAGTAATGGGGGAACGTAAGCCTGAAGTGTTGCCCGAGCTATCCTGTTACCAGAAAAGGATCATGGATTTTTATAACATGTACGGGGGGAATGAGTGGAAAGGATGTGACATGCAATTCCGAAAGTCTAAAGAGTTTGATGTAACTTTGACATGGGATTGCCTCGACACGGTATCGTGGCACAGGCAGCTCTTGCCTGGATCGGCAGGTACGTCCTCGCCGGGCGGGAACGGGCCTGGGACAGTTCAGCAAAGGCCAGCGCAGCCCTTTTGAGCAAGCGCCGGTGGGGAATCACAGCCCAAGACCGGCGGAAATGGGGGTAAGCTCGGGGTTTGTTGGGGCTTCTACAGAGGTAACTGTAACAGACCCCAGGGAACGTGTAGGTTCCGGCATGCTTGTGCGGGCTGTGGGAACTCCTCACACCCGGAGAGTAGCTGTAGATCCAAGAACGGTGGTTCAGGAGGAAAGGGGGGGTCCAAGCAAGAGTGAGGTGATGCTTGGAAAACAATCATCTTCACCCATCGACATCATGGCTTTGACCCCCTGGTTGAACAAATACCCTGATCATGTATCCGCCGGGATTTTGAGGAATGGTTTCCAATATGGCTTCAACATCCCGGCGGGAAATTTTCGGGGGACCCCCTTTTGTAAAAATCAGCAATCCGCCCAACACAACCCAGCAGTGGCAGCCAGAAAAATTACCAAAGAAGTCAGCTTGGGGCGGGTAGCAGGACCTTTCCCATGCCCGCCGGTGGCGTACTTTGTGTGTTTACCTCTAGGAGTGGTCCCGAAGAAAGACCCAGGGGTGTATAGACTCATTCACAATCTGTCGGTGAATGAAGCCATTGATCCGGATGTCTGTTCAGTTCGGTACGCATCGTTCGACGATGCTGTGGCCCTACTGAATCACCTGGGCCCCAGTGCTCTGATGGCGAAATCGGACATCGAATCGGCATTCAGGTTGCTCCCGGTACACCCGCCGGACCAGCGCTTGCTAGGATTTACGTTCCAAGGGAAGTATTACATGGATAAATGCATGCCCATGGGTTGCTCAATTTCCTGTGCTTATTTTGAGATGTTCAGCTGCTTTTTGGAATGGGCATTCACCAAGGCCACAGGGCATAGACAAGTGATGCACTATTTAGATAACTTCCTGTTCTTGGGGCCGGCCAGCAATGCGAAATGTGCACAGGCACTGCAGGACTTCTGCATTCTCATGCAGGAGTTTGGAGTCCCATTGGCACCAGGTAAGACGGTGGGGCCATCTACTTCACTGGAGTTTCTGGGAATTGAGCTCGATTCAGTGGAGGGATGCTTCCGTTTGCTAATGGAGAAGGTGGCCAAGTTCAGGGCTTCCTTAACACAATGCCTGGGCAAAGAAAAAGTGACCCTGCACCAGTTACAACAAACAGTGGGTCAGCTTAATTTTGCCTTGAGAGTAATACCGATGGCTCGCCCATTCTCACACTCCATTGCACAAGCTATGGTCGGCCTCAAGGAGGGACACCACCGCACGAGACTGTCGGCAGAGGTTCGCCAGGATATGCGCATTTGGTTGGCATTTCTGGCGGACTTTAACGGTCGAGTAGTGTGGAACAAACCCCCAGCATCATCGGGCGAACTGGGTTTGAGGACCGATTCAGCCGGGAGCGTGGGATTTGGCGCCATCTTTGGTAACCGATGGTCGGCGCAAGTATGGCTGACGTGGTGGCACTCCAGTGGCCTAACAGGTAACATTGGGTTCTTGGAGTTATTTCCCATTTGGGTGGCTCTGTTGGCATGGCCAGACGATTTTAGGAACCGCTCAGTACTGTTTTGGTCGGACAATATGACTGTGGTTGAGTGCATTAATCAGCAAGCAGCCCGCTGCGAGTGGATCTTGAGACTGTTGAAAGAGATTGTGTTACGTTGCATGAGATTGAATGTACAGTTCAGGGCAAAACATGTGACGGGTGTACTGAATAATGCAGCTGATGCACTCTCTCGTTCACACATGCAGGCTTTCAGGGGCTATCTACCCACAGCGGACCTAGTAGCGGCACCGTTCCCCGAAGCACTATGGCTGATCGGTGCCCCGGATTACACGACCTCGTGGCAGCCAGCTTAGCGCCCAGGACGAGGAAGGCTTATGAGGGAGCGTTTCGTTCTTACTGCGCCTTTTTAGGCCCAGCAGGGAGACATAGCTGGGGGCAGGAGGAATCCTTCCTGGGGTTCTTAGTAGCGTTACACAGAGAAGGCCGATCAGCCGCAACTGCCAACAGACATAGGGCGGCCATATCATTCATGGCACAGCTCCACGGCATAAGGGACCCAACGGTTTCCTTTTTAGTCAGAAAGGCGCTTCACGGCTGGCAACGCCTGGAGGGTCGCAGACAGGATAAGAGGCTCCCGATTGGTTTAGAGAGATTGTCTCGGCTTTTAGCAAAGCTGGATGAGACATGCTCCTCCCCTTTCAAAGCAGTTCTGTTCCGGGCAGCTTTCGCCTTGGCATTTCAAGGGGCCATGCGGGTAAGCGAGCTCGTGGCGAGGAACAAGAAAGATATGGTGGGAGGCCTATGCAGGGATCACGTGCAAATATGGGGTGATTCGATGCTAATCTCGATAGCCAGGTCCAAGACAGACCAGGAAGCTTTGGGGGATAGTGTGGTTCTGCAGCGCGCTCGAGGGTGCCCCACTTGTCCGATAAAGTGTTTAGAGAAATACTTGGCACAGAGGCCGGCGACATGGGGAGGGAGCCTGCTTAGGCACAAGGATGGCACCCCTCTGACGAGATTTCAGTTTCAGAGGGTGCTAGCACTTACAATCGCTGCGGCGGGCATGGACCCGTGCGATTTTGGGACCCACTCCTTCAGAATAGGGGCCGCTACTGAGGCTACGGCCTGGGGTCTGGGTGCGGAAGAAGTGAAACAGCTAGGCGGTTGGTCCTTGAACTGCTTCAAGAGGTATGTGCGATTGCACATGTTGTAAAAGACTGATGAAATGCACTCACGCTTGTTGTCTTTTGTTTGGATTACAGTTTCACAAACCTGTGACGCGGGTCGGAATTTGGAGTCAACCCATCACCAGGAGGCCAGCGGTCGAGGATCACCGACTGGAGAGCAAGTGGTATGGGTCGTGGGCCATTCATACGGGAGGCGCGCCGGGGACGTATTCATGGCAGGTGACGCGACTCACGCATCTGGGGAATACGGGTTTAGAGTGACCTTCCATGGAAAGGGAGGCCTCTGTTTTGACCACTTCCAATCGTTTGTGGAAGGTCTCTTAGGGCGGCAAAGGTCACCGCCATCTATAGTCATAGTATACTTGGGGGGCAATGACTTGGTAAGACTGGTAAGACGAGTGTTAGTGGAACACATTTTGTCGGCAGTCAGCTGGTTGGCTAAGAGGCTCCCGGGGTGTACAATCGGCTGGTCCCACATGATCCCCAGGAACTTTTGGCGGGGGGGTTTCTCTGTGTCAGCGTTGAACCACTCGGTAAAGAGGGTCAACAATAAAATTGGGAAACTGTTTCGCTCCGCGCATCTGCATAGCATTCCCCATGGGTGTATTCGGGGTGATCACTTTTATTTGAATGATGGGGTTCACCTGTCCAGGGTGGGGAATGATTTACTCATAGGAGACTTCATAGCATGGCTAAGGGGTTTGAGGAAGTATGACCTTTAGGAGGTGTGGGGGGCCGGATAGTCGGTCAACTATCCGGCCTGTGGCGGTAAGGTCATGATCGGTGAGCAGTAATTTCAAGGTCCCTAGGGGGGGCGCCACCCAGAATGGATGGGAGCGCCCAGGGAAGGCGGCCATTGGCCCCTCCCACGGGTAGGCGGCACCCACTACGGATGGGTCGCCTAGGGGGAGACGGCCATAGGCCCCTCCCAGGGGGGAGACGGCTAGATGCCCCTCCTATGAATTTCCCGGGGGCCGGATATCCGCTCCGGCGGAAGAGAGAGTGGGGAAGGGGGGGAGTCCACCCTGTCCTTCTTACAGATACCTCACATGGGGACACGGACGACCTTTAAGATGGCGTCGAGTGAGAGGGGGCCCCCACGACAAGGGAAGTTACAGTTGGCAACGAGGGTAAAGTCCTCTGCGCATGCGCCACTCACACCGTGAGGGCGGGAGTTTGGTAGTAGGGATCTGACACCGGTTAAGACCTTGCCGTTGGCACTTAATGCTAGGATGTACAATTTTAATTTAGAATGTATGCATTTTCAGGATGCTAGACTCGGCTAGGAAACCTTTGTATTAGAGATCTGTTAAGGTTAGCCAAAGAACACGTCTTCATCAAAATGTAACAAAAGTAAAATTGTACATAATTCATGAAACGTTTTAATTTAATGTTTTAAATTTTGTTTCATATTTTAATAAATACGGCCGGGGGGGTAACTCCCCCCCGCCGTCCAAAAGCTCAAACCAGTGTCTGTCTCCTCCCCTTGGGGAATTGATGTTGGGAGGGGGTGGAGGGCACCCCGGCCATATGCGTCAAATTCTTAGTTTGGAAATTGTTCAATAGTAATCCTGAGTGTCTGCCTCCCAGGCTTCTGATCCAAAACCACCGACATCATTTGCTCCGTCCCCCAGTGCTCATCCTTCAGCCCAACGCTATTCAACATCTACATGGCCACCCTCACACAAGTAGCCCACCATCACATCTCCTATGCCAACAACATCCAGCTCATTCTCTTCCTTACCAAGAAGCCAGATATCACCAAGAGCAACCTCCACGACACAATAAAGGACATCACCAACTACATAAAGAGAATCTCTCTAAACATGAACTCGCACAAGATGAAGGTACTCATCCTCAGACACACCCCCTCAGCCTCGGACAACTCCTGCTGGCTGACTAAACTTTGAACAGTACCAACACCTACCGACCATGTCCACAACCTAGGATTCATCCTCAACCCCTCCCTGTCCATATGTAAGCAAGTCTACACCGTCTCCTCGTACTGCTATAACACCCCCACATGCTCCGCAGCATTTAAAATTGGATCCTAACC
Organism: Lissotriton vulgaris; assembly: GCF_964263255.1. Classification (NCBI taxonomy): domain Eukaryota; kingdom Metazoa; phylum Chordata; class Amphibia; order Caudata; family Salamandridae; genus Lissotriton; species Lissotriton vulgaris. The sequence goes on along the minus strand of NW_028245880.1, from coordinate 19,517 downwards.
AAAAGAAGAAGAACAGTGACACAGGCCCTCATCAGCAGCAGAGTACACTGTTGCAAAACACTCTGCAAAACACTCTACAAAACACTCTACACAGGAATTCTTGTCAAACACTTACTGTTAGACCTGGCACCTTGGCGTGAGTTTCCCTTCCACTTTTTGCTGATGTGCCTCCGATGTTTTGCTGGTTTTCCGATACTCAGGGCACTGCGCCACGGCTGACCCGTGCCGCAGTGCAAGTGCTCCCTACTGTAAATTGTACATGCAATTGGTATCCATGATTGGTGCATTGGATTTACTGTCAGTCCCTAGTAGTGCGCACTAAAGAGTGCCGGGGCTTGTAGATGCCAATACTGCTGGTGGGCCTGCAGCGCTGGTTGCGCCACCCACCGAAGCAGCCGTAAAGATGTGTCTGGGAACTGCGACCGCAGAACCCGCGTGCGGTCTCGTACTGCCACGCTAGCTGGGCGAGTGCACCCACTTGCCAGCCTCGAACCTTCCCTTGACTACATATTAGTCACCCCTATGGTAGGCCTGCGGGCAGGGTGCGTTGTAGGTGTAAGGTAGGACAAGCCCTGATGTGTGTGGCATGTCCTAGTAGTGACTTACAACCGAAACCGTATCTCACTATTGAAGGCTACCTGCTCCATTAGGCCAGACTGAGCTGCTGGAATTATTACACCCTATAATCCCAGCAGGCTCAAGGAGCATGGTAGCGAGTCGTGTTTAGTATGCCTGAACTCAGGATGATAAAATATTTCTTGTAGTCAAGTTTATTTTAGTATCCTGGGTTTGCAAATGCTACTTTTAGAAAGTTAGCATTTGCTTGCTTAACCATTTCAGCCCGCCTCTGCTGGTATGTGTATCCGACTGTCTGGGACGTGTGAGTGACAGGGCTGGGAGGATGACAGGTGGGGAATGCGCAGATTAGGCCTTAGTGGGAGGTAGAAGTGCCTCTTGACTCGAACTGTAGCTGTGCTCGGCCACCACAATGCTGGCTCCACCCTCCTGGGGAGCGGCGGATGACTCGGCCGGCACCTGGCCCAGGAAGGGCGAAGCCCCCATCAACAAGGTACTCTGGCCGCCTCTGTCCGCACAATGCTGGCTCCACCTCCTGTGGGGCGTCTGATGCGCCTGCCCCTCACTCTGAAAGCAGAAGCCGGAGTACACCCACCGGGGTACACAAGGACTGAGAGTGGCTATGCAAAGGCCCCCCTGGCCTGCGAGAACAAAAGAATTGGCCTATAAAAGAAGGAGTCCTGCTCCTTGAAAATTAGATCCTGTTTGGGCCACAGAAGGACTCTGCCCTACGAGAAGGACCGTGAGAGACAAGGAAGGGTGCTGACTCTTGCCTGTGTCTGGTGCCTTGCTGCCGAAGGAGAGGAAGACGAAAAGACTACGAGAAGACTTTTGCTTTACTTTGTGCCAAACTCTACTAAAGAGATCTCCAAGGGCTTGCTGTGAACTTGCCCCCTGACCAGCGCCCCAGGACCAGTGGGCGCTACCCCCTGAAAGAAAGCGACTGCGGGTGCTGGCCATCGCTGCAGTACCGACGGAGGAATCTCCTCCCAGGCAACGACATCCACCGGACCACCGTGACCGGGGCCCAAAGCAACAGCGAGAGCAACGTGAGGTCCAGCCGCCGCTGGCCCGAACACCGTGACTACAACTGCACCGGGAGCCCGAGAGCAAAGTAAAGGAGGACCCGTCCGGTCCGAGCTCTCGAGTTGACTGCGCAACGAGCAGCCACTCACCTGCAAAGACGGACAGTTGCCCTGTGAGAATCCGCAAGGTCGGTAGCCTGCCCGACAGCCCAGCTGTGAGCGCACACCTGCACCGGCACTTGGCTGGGTATGTCCTGCACTTGGGGACCGTACTGCCACTTGCCGCCACCGCACAGCCGCCGCCTCCAGGATCGGAGCGGACGACGAGAAGAGGACCCTGCCACCACAAAACACCGCTGCCCCGGATGACCCGTGAACTGCTCGGCTGAGAGCCGCAACGAACAGCGACCCCGGGAAGGCAACGCGACGTGGGACAGATCCCCTGGAAGCCGCCTGCCCCACAAGAACTTTTGTTGACATCGGCCTGAGGGCCCTAAGAGAACGCTTAAAACTGCTGGAAAGAACTGTGGTAACCTGAACTGAGTAACTTGCAACCGTTATCATAAAGTACGTTGACTGTATTCACAAGCCTGCTTAAAATCTATATAAAGATATATATTTTTACAGAATACAGTCTGGTCTCGTTGTGTGGTGGGTTGGTTGTAAAGGTGTACTATTGCAAGTGTTTAACCTATATGCCCCAAAGATTAGCCTACGACTGCTTAAGCCACACTACCTAGAGGGTAAGCAGAGGTTGTCTGGAAGGTAACCCTCAGCCCTGACAAGGAAGAGGAGAGTCCCTGCTTGTCGCTAGTGTTGCACTGCGCCAACTAGAGACTCCCCCTTCCCACACATACAACTACAACAAATCCAAAAGACCTCCACCTGAGTGATCATCAATGTCCCCTGCTGCAGCCACATCACCCACCACCTGAAACACCTACACTACCTCAATATCAACAAGAGGGTCACCTTCAAGCTCCTCACCCTCACTTACAAAATACTCTACAACACCAGACTAACATACCTAAACAGCAGTAATCCTGAAAGGCCAAATTTTGTTGCTAAAATTTTGGCTTTAAAAATATTAGGTAAGAATGTAATAATTTTTTAGGCAAACGTTGTTTAAAAACCAATTGACTATCATTGCAATGTATCCAACCTTTCAGACACTTTAAATAAACAGTGTAATGTCTAGATGTTGTAGAAGGTCTAACATGAAAAATAATTGCAACAGCTATAAAAGTTTTACCTGATATTGAAACTTGACCAGCTACAACATTTTTATTTAAAGTTTCCAATTTTCTTCCATCAGCTGTACAACGTTGCACCATTAAAATTACATACTGTCCATAACTTTGTATAACTAATGTTGATGACATTTCTGGTTTACATTGGCTACACTCCATGTTTTGACTTGCTCCTCTAATTAGATTGTTAAAATACACTGATTCACAGTCAGGTAAAATCAAATATATGAATCTTTCACTGTCAATGTTACTGCTACATGTAAACAAACAATTTTCACAATTATGTTGCCATTTATAAGAAAGGCCAAAAATGTATTCAATACCTATCATCTTCCAATACAACAAGCATATACATTAAAAATTCCTGACAATCTTGCTGAATATTCAGCGTAAATTGAGTAGAACAAGAACTTATGTCCAAAAGATTTCGAATATCAGAAACACTTTGTATTTTACTTTTATCACTACTACATTTCTCATAAACAGAATACAACAACGAACAAAATATGTTGATGTAAACTTTCAAGAAAAAAAACAACATTAATAACTACATTAGCATAGGAGTTGACACCAGAACTGTTTTCAAACTGATAACCAACATTCTCTTCAACACTGTCCTTTTTCTTTTTTCCTCCAATCACAACTTCATCTTGTTTTTTTTCTTTCTCTACAGCTTCACTACAGATATTCTCAAATTTTCTTTTTCTACCTAGCACACGCTTTTCAAATACTGGATATTGACCTAGATTGGGTGCATATTCTCTTCTTAACCTATTATACTCTTTCACACAACTTGCATAAGCACTAATCTTTGTCTCATCAAAATCAATCAAGTACAATCCAGATAAAGTTCTCTCTTGAGACAAAGCAACATATGCCATACCCTCTTTAAACACAGTATTTCCAATATTCACTAAAGCACTATCTACACTTAAACCTTGAGACTTATGAATGGTCACCGCATAAGCCAAAGAAACAGGAAACTGTTTTCTGCGAACATACAAATCTTTTACAAGCAAAAACCGAACTAAAAAATGACTAAACTGTTGTACTTCTTCAATTTCATCAAATTTGATTTTCAAAAATTCTATGCCATCTCGATTTACATAATTAACAAAATCAACAATTTTACCCATTGCTCCATTTACTAAACCGTTTTCCACCTGCAAATTACGTCGTAAAATTACCCTACAGATTACACATGCATATAAATTCTTTTCTAAACCGGAAATTTTACTTATCGATTTCACTAAAGAATCCAATTTCCTCGTCAACTTTTCAGTCAAAATAATAGTGATTCCTTCATGTTCTATTTTATCAATAGCTTCCAATTTTTTAAATTCTTCATTTTCCAACTTTAACATTTCTTCATTGAATATAGAACATTCACGCAGTGTTGGCATTAAGCAGATTACAGATTTGTTTTCTGCAATCCTCATGTATATTTTGTCTGGGCAATATTTTCATTTGGAAACAAATTGGAAAGTAATCGTCTCTGTAAAGATTTTTGCCATGTTCAGTAATTTTTCCAATTCTTATATCTTGAAGAATAGTTCCATATTCAGCATCATTTACCTGTCGCATACTTGTAATAAGTTCCTTATACTCAAAATATGACCAAATGTTTACTTTTCCAATGCTCCCCAAAGACTTTCTGGTATCTTCATGCACCAGTGTTTTAAACACTGGTTGTCATTTTACAGGAGTAAGTTGTAGAAGATCTCCAAAAACTCTGAATAATACGTCATACTCTGTTTTAAGAATTTGCTGCATTCTTAAATGCACAAAGGCAAGCATTAAGTTTGATACCATGCTTACCTCATCAATAATGAGAAGTTTAATTTTCCTCAAGACTCTTGAAACTTCACAAAAAGCTTACAAGATAGGTTGTGGTATTCTAACTTGTTTTCATGCTCTACTGGTAGCATTAAAAACAATGTAAAGTATTTCCTTTAATATTGTAGGCTGCTAATCCATTTGTAGCAGTGAGAACACAAGACAAATGCGACTCAGTGGTTTTCTGTAGATAATTTGTAATTACTTTAATTAAAAAACTTTTGCCTGTTCCAGCTTGTCCACTCACTTACATTTGGATAGGTTCAAATGATGAGCAAGAGCACTCTTTCTTCTCATGAAGTAATCCATCGTCAATCTGTTCTCTTACTTGCTCATATATTTGATTCTGCTCAACATTTAGTTGTTCTTCAAAGTTTCCTAAGTTTGTTATATCCTCTTGTGCTTGATACAGTGTTGTTTCCACCTCTTCCATAGCAGTTGCTACTTCATTTTGAAAAATTGGTTCTCCTAGTGGGTCCTGACTCAACGGAGCAGAAGTTTAACTGTCTTGAGAACTGTCTCTGGCAATCTCAGCTGCAATTGTAGCTTCTTGCTCAATTTATTCGTTTAACATTTTCACATAATTAGCAAAAACAGGACATTCTATAGTATCTTTACTTGCGTTGAACGAATCTTCATAGCTCTCAAAATTTCCAAGTAATTCCAATTCTGAACGCCACTGCATGAAAAGTTGCAAAAGAGCTAAATAGTAAAATTCCTTTTTGTCAGGAGTTTCACAACTCAGTTTACGATGATTAATAAAATGTCCTTTTCTTTATTCCACCAAACATCCTTCAGAACCAACCACGGCATATATTCCATTATTGATGTTTTCTGTAGTATTCCGTTTAAAAATATAGTTTTTAAGCACTTCATAGAGACACATGTTTTCAAGATGATGCCTTCTATTTGGATAATATGTATCCAACATATTTTTTTTCACAACATCTTCAAACTGTAACCATATATTTTCTTACTTAGACTTCTCGTGGGAAATCTCTTCCCACATTTCCTTCAATTCTGTCTGCTCTGATTTGGTTATGTACGATGTTACATATCAAGCAACAGCAATGGAATTGTCTGCAACATATTGAATATCCATGTTAGCATTCCACATGGACAAAATGACTGGGCTGTAGTCATTTATGTATTTTGACTCTTCTTTTCTATTTAAGTTGTAGGTATTTTTTGGAGACTTTCTTGTGATAGTATGTCGCAAAGATGACATAAAACTGTTCACTCTTCCTTTCGACATTACCGGACGTGGAAATCCAAAACAACATTTGGTGTAGAACTTGTCCTTAGATTTGTACTTTCGACAACAGTATTGCCCACAACGATGTCTTTGGAATCGTAAGACTTGTTTTCTTAAGTCCTTATCTTGTGTACTTTTGGGTATGTCACATGTAGCATATTCTTCAATAAAAGACAGCACAGTATCATCTGACTCAGTTCCAAATTTTGGGAGCATCTTTGATCCATATTAGCATATGTATGTGAGGAGAACCTTTCTCCAAAAGAAATTCAGAACCTCTCCAAGAGGAGTATTTTTTTTATTGGTGATAAAAGACATCATAGCTTCGAATCTATGATTGAAATACCTGCATACATGGAGAAGTGTAGCTCAATGGTTAGAGCGGCAGACCCTGATGCAGAGGTCTAGCCTGGGACCAGGGTTCAATTCCCCGCCTCGGCGGGTCTTGGGCTCGAAAATTCCACGGACCTGATAATTCTCGCCTCGGTGCCTATGCCAATCATGGAGTCCCACTCTGCAACTCTGGGCAATAGTTTGCTTAATCTCCACAACGGCCCCCACAACGCTAAGGATGCCTGGCCTCCACCTTGGGGGGGGGGCCCAGGAGTGGACGCCTCACAGGGATAGCCAGGATGAGTTCCACAGCGGTATTCGTACAAGTGCCTTGATCCCCTTGCGGGTGAGTAGTGGGCTATACAAGTATCAATTTACATTTACATACATTAACTGGATCCAAAGAGCACAATTCTCCAGGTGTCTTGTATTCAATATTTAGTATATTTGGATTTGCCTCTCGAAGAAATTGAAGTAAATCATCCCAAGCATATTCAGCACAGCTTAGAGTAAGGAACCATGTAGGAGTTCCTACGTTCCTTAGCATAGATTTCAGTTCTCCATGACGATGGTACTAGTACTCATTAGTACCACTCTGACATGCCATGAGATTAATTCGCTGAGATTCCAAAACATTATCTTTCTGCTTTAATTAATTAATTTATTTATTTATTTATTAGTTTGTTTGCATGTTTATACCGCGCTAGGATCACCTCCCAAAGGAGTATCTCCGCGCCTTTGGCAGCTAAGAAAACAACTAGCAGAGCTTGGCCATAGGTATGGATCAATTTTGAAAAAGGGAGGTTTTTAATTGTTTCCTAAAAGGAAAGTGGTCCTTGCGAAGTCTCAAAAACAGTCGGAGGCTGTTCCACAAGGTTGGACCAGCAACAGCGAGAGCTCTTCCCCCTTGTCTTACTTTTTTAAATCTTGGGACCTGTAGCAAGGCCTGCTCACTGGATCTCAAGGAGCCTGTCGGTATATACCAGGAGAATTTATTAGTCAAATATGCTGGGCCCTTCCCCTGTAGACACTTATGCATTATACAGCAGATCTTAAACTTCACCCTCTGTTTTATGGATAGCCAATGCAGCTTTTTAAGAAGTGGTTTAGAGGGGGTACGAGAGGGCTGGTTCAAAACCAGACGGGCAGCGGTATTCTGGACCACCTGGAGCCTAGAGATTACTGCTTCATTTGTTGACAGCAGCAATCCATTGCAGTAGTCCAAGCGACTCAATACTAGGGCCTGCACCAAAGTTCTCCTAGTAGAGTCTGGTAGTAGGGGAAATACCTTTCGTAGCATCCCGATGATATGAAAGCAGGAGCCCACCACTTGATTACCATGATGTTTTGAGGAAAGCTCCTGATCGAGTCGGACGCCGAGGTTTTTCACTACCTGCTTAGGCTCTGGAGCCGGGCCAAGATCTTGAGGCCACCAGTCTGGAGTCCACAGAAGTTTGGCCTCACCGAACAGCATCACCTTCGTCTTTGCAACATTGCACTGCAGGAAGTTGGATGCCATCCAGTGTGCCACCGCCTTCATCCCCTGAGCAAAGGAGTTCCTGACCTCCACCGTAAGGGTTTCAAAAGGAAAGAGGAGTTGGGTGTCATCTGCATATGACACAGGAATAAATCCATAAGTTCTCATGATGTTAGCTAGGGGGGCCATATAGATGTTAAAAAGAGTAGGGCTCAGACAGGAGCCCTGTGGCACCCCCTTAGAGATCTCCAACTCCTCTGACCGGTAAGGCCCCAGAGTAACCCTTTGGTTGCGACCTGTCAGGAAACTCCTCAGCTATGACAGCGCCTTGCCTTCCAGGTTGATGTTAACTAGCCTGGTGGTCATGATGTCATATGGCACGGTGTCAAACGCCGCAGACAGATCCAGCTGAACCCGGATAACAGAATGACCTTTATCCTGGAACATGCGTAGATCGTCTGCGACTGACAGCAAGGTGGTCTCAGTGCTGTGTCTTGGTCTAAAGCCCGACTGGGATGGATCCAGACCGCCTACTAGCTCAGTATAGCTGGATAAATGGCGATTTACATGTTTCTCTATAATTTTCCCCTAAAAAGGGAAGAAGAGAAATAGGCCTTAGATTCGCCAACACCGTCCAGGGAATGGCAGTGTTTTTCCTCAGTGGTCTTACTAGCGCCCTCTTCCAGTCCATGGGGACCTGCCCTGTACAGAGGGAAAGATTAACCAAGTACTGGATTTCCGGTCCAAGAACTTCTACCAGCTTAGGCAAGATACGGGCAGGGATACTATCATGAGGACTGCCACTCTTGATTTGTGCAACCAATGAGTTTACCTCCTCCAAGGAGATAGGAGGAAAGCTGGAGAGGCATTGGGTAAGTGTTCCTGATTGTACACTCGACTGGGATCTGTTGTTATTATTCATTCCCTCAGCCGTCTTTGAGGCCACTATCCTCTCATAGATAGCCTCTATCTTCTTCATAAAGAAGCCAGAGATCTCACTACACAGCTCTTGAGTGGCTACCTCCACAGTCTTACAGGCTGCTGGTCTGGTAAAGGTTTGTAGGATGTTATACAGAACTCTAGAATCTTTCCCTGCCGCTATAAGTTGTGCTGCAATATGATTTTTATGAGCAGTCCTGATGGCTTTATGGTACAACTTAAGAGAGGATCTGTAGAGTACTTTATCTTCCAGCCTCCTAGACTGTCTCCATAATTTTTCCAGTTTTCTAGTATTTTGTTTTAAAGATCTTAACTCTTCAGAAAACCAGATTTCTTGCTTTTTAGCTGGGCTGGGTTTATAGATTTTTTGAGGGATAGTAGTATTTATTGCATCCCTTACTGCCTCCTCAAACCTGTACAACTCTGTTGTTATATCTCCTGTGGTGTGTTTGGGAGCTTTGTACTGGTCTCTAAAGGCTTCCACCGTTAGTTTATGCCAGGGTCTCCTTTTAGTGGCCAGATTACTCCGCTTTTGAAGCTTATTATTAATGGCAGTATGGAGCTTTAAGATGAAATGATCTGTCCATTCTACCTGTTTAGGAGGCATACATTTAATTAAAGGTGAGTTGGACATTACCAAATCGAGAGTATGGCCTGCCTCATGAGTAGGACCGTCATTGATCTTTTTCAGTCCTAGGGAGTCTAGGTCCATTAGAAGAGTTCTTGCCTCCTTGCAGTTCTCTAACTCACTATGGACATTAAAATCCCCTACCAAGAGGAAATCCTGGTTATCTTGCACAAATGGTGCTAAAGCCTCTATTAACACGACTGGAAAGGTCCCAATCGGGCCTGGTGGTCTATACAACAGCGCACCCTTCCTTTGTTCTCTGGGATTAGGACTAAGTTTAAAAATGAGTAATTCCATTTGAGGATTTCTAATTTCCTCAAGGATAGTTAAATTCAGTTCCTCCTTGTAAACAATGGCAACCCCCCTCCAGTTTTATTTATGCGGTCGACCCTAGCAATCTTGTATCCTAATGGGACACTAAGTGTGATCGCTGGAACCAAATGGGGCTTAAGCCAGGTTTCTGTTAAAAAACAGAGGTCTGGTTCCTCAGTCAATATGAGATCCCAGACCTGGGTGGAGTGCCTCACTAATGATCGAATATTACAGAGTATATTTTTGCTCCACGTAATGGAGTTATCTCCTAGGATATTAGTAGGAGCAATTTCTTGTTTTCTGGCTGGTATTACATCAGCTACCTGTAATTGCCCACTCTGCTTCGTATTGAGGTCAAACTGCATATGGCATCTGTGGCAGGCAAAAGGGCCTTCTATGGGGGTATCAATACCAATATCACAGGCATTAGAAATATCAGTGCGTATCTCTAGCAGTACCTGCAAAGTGTATTTTCTTCGTATTGTAGACGATATTCCCTGGACTTGTAATGGGCGCGCCATAATCTCCAGCCCCATGGCCCCGTCCTGTCGCGGACGGGCGCAGACGGGCTGGTCTTCGGCCCGTCTTAGGCGCAGGAGTAGGCGCCAACCTGCGCGCCAACGCTGCGCGCTAGAGCCGACGAGGGGCTAAATAGCCCAGGAAGTCCCAGAGTCTAGAGCGCTAACCGCTCGCTTCCCAGTATGTCCTGCCTTAGCCCCGCCCTCCACACACCGGGATTGGCTGCCGAGCGTGCAGGCCCGGGTCGGGATTGAGACAAACGTAGCCTCTGTGTTTGCGGGTATGAGAAATTATTTGCAGTGTGCCTCTGAATGATTACCAACCTATTTCAATTGTAATTAAAAACACAGTAAACACAGTTTTAAAAAGCACGAACTTAAACAATTCGGTCGTTTTTCAAATTCAATTTCAAATTACAGCGCCGCTATTTGAGTTGGTAACGCCAAGCGGGGTCAGGAGAAGCTGCCACCACCTCCCTACCGCGATAAGCGATGCCTCCTCACCGCCTAAATAGCCCAGGAAGTCCCAGAGTCTAAAGCGCTAACCGCTCGCTTCCCCGTATGTCCTGCCTCAGCCCCGCCCTCCACACACCGGGATTGGCTGCCGAGCGTGCAGGCCCGGGTCGGGATTGAGACAAACGTAGCCTCGGTGTTTGCGGGTATGAGAAATTATTTGTAGCGTGCCTCTGAATGATTAACAACCTATTTCAATTGTAATTAAAAACACAGTAAACACAGTTTTAAAAAGCACGAACTTAAACAATTCGGTTGTTTTTCAAATTCAATTTCAAATTACTGCGCCGCTATTTGATTTGGTAACGCCATTTATCCATAAATTCCTAGGCCGAAATATTTTGCAGATGTACACCTGTTTTCAAGAAAGTCCAGAAAAATCACTATCAAACAAAAGATGAAACTAATACGGAAAACATTGTCGAAATCTTAGATCTTCTGCATATAATCTTGATGTCCGGTATTCAGATGCGGGAATCTGCACAGGTTGGTCATCATATCGTCCCACTTTTCCTGTGGGAAACAACTGAGGAAAACACGAAATTCCAAGCTTTTTTCCTATGCACTAATGGGACTTCCTTTTGCTTCTTTCATTTGGAATAACTCTATAGTATTACCCATCACTTCTTTAGAATGCAGTGGATGAACACTCTAATGTTCGTAGATTTCTTCAGTTCTGGACACATCCACTTTTTCAATTTGTCCAGATGGCAAGTTACTATCTTCTTCTACAGTTATTTCTTCTTCTCTCAAATACACATTTTTATAATATTGATTATTTTTTACCAGATACAACATTGCCTTTTTCACTTTCCTAACATCCACTAATTCTTGCCAGATTTTCTTACTCTTAGTAGGAACGCCATTAACAAGAATAACTAAAGGTTCATCCTGTACATTTTCTACACCAATTGTTCCAATATTGTTCACTAAATCTAGAGGCAAATATACAACTCTTCACTTTAATTCTCTCTGTAAATCTGAAGGAGGCAATTTTCCTGTCTTAGGCTCCATACGAACAATAGCCTGAAATGGATGCACACATTGAATAAGAATAGACTCCTAGGTATTTAAATCCATCAGTTCAGAAGGAATATTTACCAACTCAAGTTTATGCACAGCTATAGCAGGCATTTTGTTCTCATTTAATTTGTTATAACAATATTTACAAATACGCTGATCAGAACCCAAATCAAAACAATTCTCTACCAACAAATAAGTTGCAAAATCCTTCCACTCATTATTATTTTCCTTTTCACTTTTTAAATACAAATCAACAGTCCTGGTCTGATTTTTGTAATGAGTTAGTCGACAACAGACACAAGAATAATTTGGCCTTTCACCTGAAATCACCTTAAACTTTGTAATTTCTTGCTCAAAATTTTCTGTACTACAATGATGTACATTCTCTTCTATATTTCCTTCTATTAATGTATCAATTTCTGCACTGTCTTCCTCAGGACCAAAGTAACTAACCTGAATTTCATCACAAACGCTCATTACAATACTACTGCAATTCCAAGTGTACACTGGAGCTTTAGGACGTCTCCCTAAAACTTCATCAGCTAACACCTCTCTGCATTTCTAGGAACAATTTTCTGTTTCTCAATAGGGCACCCATTTGCAACCTCATAAGCACGACCACTGGTGTCAACTGCATGCAACAAATCATCACTCTGAAAATAACTCTCTTCATTAAAAAAAGGCTCAGAACTTGAACTATGTTTCCATTCACCCAAAAAAACCTCAGAAAAATTACTTCTGTTAATTACTCTTCTCCACGTACGTTTGGCCTTCATTAACTGGATTGGCTTATCTAGTGATCGAATTCCAAAGCTTTCACAACTACATTTTCTATACCTTTCTTTTTCTTATAAAATGCTGTTTTTTTTACATTCCTTAATTTTTTTTAATTAAATTAGATGCAACTCTATTATAAAACATTTTTTTCCTAATTTCATAAATTGGTTTTTCCTCATTTTACTATACACTATTTTTACAGCAGTTGATTTTCCATGATTGTTCTCTTTATTCTTTTTTTCCTTTTTCGTTGCAGATACACTAATACAATTTTTATGTTTGTGCACACTACTCTTACTCTTTTACATTTTCCTCAGAAAAGTGTTCTTTCTATTACCAGGACTTTTTTTCTTTTTGGTAACACATTGTTCTTCATGTAAATCTTGTGGATGACTTCTCTTCGAATAAACACCTTTCTTTCGTGCCTTCTTCTTTTGAGTTTTCGTAGGCATGATACATTACTTTCAGTATTGATAAACAGAATCTATTATAAAAAATATATATAACATTACAAAAATAAATATATGAAATATTCTATTATGTTACTTATAAGAAGAGAGGGAGGATTATGAGGACAAACGTGGGACTATGAAAATAAAAGGACTTACAACAAAAGAGGAAGGAGTGTTAAACAAGATAAAATATAATGAAAAAGGGGAGTATAAACAGACACTGCAATATAAGGGGATAAAGGGAGTATGGATAAACTGGAAAGTATGAATAGATAAGGGAGAGTATGAAGAGAAAGATGGAAATATGAGAAAAGAAGAAAGGGTATAAGAAAAAAAAGAGAGTGAGAAGACAGAGGGGGCACTATAAGATGAGAGAGAAAGACTATAAAGAAAAAAGAAGGAATATGTGAAATGGTGCGCAACTATAAGAATAAAAAAGGAATACTAGCAAAGGACAGTGTGTATAAGGAGAGAGAGAACAGTACCAGGAGAGAGCACAGAGAATGTGAGGAAAAGTGGAGCATAGGGAAAAAAGGGTGCACAAGAACAGAGGATACAGTATGAGGAGAAAAGAAGGAGTATAAACAGATGGAGGATTATGAGGAGTGAAAAGTGTATGACGAAAAAGTCAGACGTATGACAAGAGAAACTTTTAAACACAGAGAGGTCAGTAGGAAAAGAAGGAGAATATGAGGAAAGTGCTGCAGAGTTTATGCAGGAAGTCAAGGAGGAGTAAGAGAAGAGAGCAAACAATATGAACAGATTTAAGAAGTATGAACAGAGAGGACAGAACATTTAAATAGAAAAGAAATATAAAGAAAAAGAGGAAAATATGAAAACAGAGAAGGAGTATAGGACAAAAGGGAATATAAGAAAAAGAAGATAGTATAATGAGAGAGGAAGGAGTAAGACGAGAGAGGAGGGAGTATGGCAAGAGAGAGTAGAAAATATGCAAAAAGGGGCGAATATAATTCCTTAATGTACACAGATGCACAGTGTGATATTAACCAAAAAATTATAATACCATGCATTTTACCAAAAACACATTTACTACTGTAAAACATTTAAAAAGGGGTGAATATTGGACCATATTATCAAGCCTGGGCGATAAAATTATCTCCGCTTTATCGGCAGGAAACTGCTGACAAAGTGGCAATAATGAGCTTAATAATATGCTCTATGGAATTCCAATCGAAGCTCATGTTAAATGTGAAGGACATAATTCCTTAATGTACACAAGTGCACAGTGTGATATTAGACCAAAGAATATGAGACCATGCATTTTACCATTTTCTACTGAAAAACGTTTAGGTGAGTATACATATTCCTTGTATATAATTAGTACATTTCAGTGACTCATTTTCCAAAAACATATGCAATTTACTTCATTATTTCTGCCACTATTACATCAAAAAAACTAGCACAATAAAACAACAAAGACGCACAAGGGGCTTGTAAATCTGCCTAGAGTATATACAGAGGGAGAGAAGTGAGAAAGAGGACAGAACAGGGAGTATCAAGAAAAAAATGAAATATGAACAGAGAGGGAAGAAAATGACGAGACAGAAGGAATAAGAGGAGAGACAGGAAAATATAAAGACAAACATGGGTAAAATGAGCACAGAGGACAATATAAGAAAAAGAGAGAAGTACAGAGAGAGAGGAAGGAGTAAGAGGAAAGAGAGTGGAGTATAAAAAGAGAGGCTAAAAATTATGGAAAAAGGGACAAATATAATTCCTTAATGTACACAGACGCACAATGTGATATTAAACAAAAAAACATAACAGCGTGCATTGTAGCAAAACACATTAACTACTATAAATCCTTTAACAAGGGACAAATCTAGGGGCATATTATCAAGGACCGGTGTTAAAATTATCGCCGTTTTATCTGCAGTAAACTGCCAATAAAACAGCGATAATGGGCTTGATAATACACCCTTGCTAACTCCCCTAGAAGCCCATGTTCTGAAGTTAACATGGGCTTCTATGGGAATTAACAAGTGGGTATCATCAAGCCCATTATCGACGTTTTATCAGCAGTTTCCTTCTGATAAAACAGTGAGAATTTTAACACCGGTCCTTAATAATATGCCCCCTTATTCCTTAATGTACAAATATGCACAATATACATTCCCATACAACTTATTAACTCACATTTCAAATTGATTTGTAGATTAAGAAGAATGCCACTCACACAGTAGATATTCTTATACAGAATCTCTCTAGTTCACTGTTTACAGCAGAACAACGAAATAGAACATTTTCCCTCTAATGTTACACATACATACATGTAAATAACCAATTAAAATCCTTCACACATTAATTGAAAACGAAACACACATTTCTATTGCCTCAACTTTTGCACCCTTTCCAAATGACAAAACTTTCACTCCTTTCCCCATTCCACGTTCTGCCAGTTACCATAGAAACACTTCAGGGAACGCCTAACTGAGCACACAGGTGAAATGTTTATCATACATTGTTGCAAATTAAAACAGCAAGCATGCTTGACTTGAGAATATACCAGCTTATCTTATGTAACGTTCTTTTCTATCACTTTTTCTTAACAAATAAAAACAGGCTTTTTAAAAACAGAAACATGCATCCTAGCTCTGTGAGGAATGTTGTCAAACAACAAATCGTTTATTTTCTTTTTTCAAAACTGCATGTTGTCCACCATTTTAGAAAAATCTTACTTTTCAAACTGACATTTCATTTACAGAAACCATCACATTGCATCCAGACCTCTCTTCAAGATGCTTACACTCTGGATTGTAGGACACAGCTATATTTTCTGGAGCCAAAGGTATGCAGAACGGAAAAGAATTCACAAAGACCTACGTTTACCAAATGTAGACGTTAAATGGATTGAATAGAGAGGATTAAAGTGGTACCAATTGATGCCATTGGTGAAATCCTTTTTACATCTCCAACACCCTGACCTCATAATTGTGCACTGTGGTGGCAATGACCTAGGCACTTTGACTGGGGTAGGTCTGGAAATGCTTATGAAGGACACCTTTGCACAGTTGTTGAACTTTTCCCCAAAACTGTCTTTGTCTATTTTAATATATGCCAAAGGCAGAAATGGAACAGATCCAACCACTATTGTCAACAGATTGAGAAAGCTAGGAAACATGTGAATACATATGTTTCTGCCTATCTCCGAGACTATCAAATGGGGTCCATCTACCACAACAATCTACGTTTCAATATGCATGACATCTATAGGAGAGACGGTGTACATTTTACAAATTAGGGTAATCAAATCTTCCTCTTGAACTTTAGACTATGCATTGGTACTTACTTGTAGGTACTAAAATCTCCCAATAAACACAGTGGCTCTTTTTAGAGCCACCCAACATCTAAACACATACACTTCATAAATATCTAAAAATATTCTTCTTTTTCTTCCTTCAGTAAGCTTATGGGACGACTTCCAATCTTCGCACAGAATGTCGTCCATACGCGCTTGGTACGCGTACGATAAAGCTACCATTAAAAAAATAGCCTTTATCACTAATTTTTTATAATCCCCGAGGATCCCATCCTCCGGGGCTCAAATGTTACGTTGCGGACCATGGGAAGAGCCCCAAGGCCTCCACGGTCCCAGTCGGCTCCCCACTTCCTACGGGAGCCGGCATTGATTTTCGTCACAGAGAGCAGCTTACATGCTTACATTCTTCTTTCAAAGATGATTTCAACAGTTATACATTTTATAAAATAATATAGTACTGCACACAAAAGGAGAAAAGTCAGCACAATTATGATAGAATAGAAAATACAAAAATATATATATATACTTCTACACTCAACAAACTCGTAAGCAGAGTACACAATTTAATTTAAAGGCACCCTACCACAACTCGTTTTTGAAACGCATTGTACAATAAAATGCGTCACAAAATAGGCTACATACAGGGTGACTGTATCGTAAAGTCACATAGAAAAAAGAAAGCCTCTCTTACGGTACCAGGAAAACACAACAACAGTACAAGGCCCAAATTTCCATTGTAGGGATTTCTTAATTGCAGGTCTAGTTGTCAGATTGACACACACACTCCCTCATGGCTGGTATACACCCACACCACACCCATTCAGCGTATTTATCACTACACACGTGACCCTATGTACAAAAAAGACGGAGCGCATGTGTTGTACGCCATTTTAGAGTTGTTCCCAAAGCACCAAGAAAGGGGCCCACTACTACATGTGTGGCCTCTTTGGTCACTGAGTTAGTGGTGCCCGAAGCACTAAGCGGGTGAAGAAGCTGCGATGATGATGATGGGAGCACAAGTATGTTGTTAGCCATAGAGATATCAAGACTCGGCACCATATATGAGACTTCTTTCTTGGAGATCGGAACTACATCATGCAGAAGGTGTCTTTTCCACGAAAAGGTGAGCAGTGAGACTTGAGTACGCATCGGAAGAAGTCAAAGGGTTGTAGCAGACTAGATAAAAAAATGCGACTTAGTATTTAAGACAAACGCACTTCTATATAGAGTATTAATTTACATGTATACATTTTTATCCCAATAGCAGGAACGTTTTTATAATCGCTGAAATGTCAGTAATATTACCAATACAAACAGTTCGTAGAAATGAGAGAAGGAACGTGTATTAAAGCGCAATGTTATCTAACGCTAAATTAATATAGTAACAATTACCAATCATAACATCTTTCCTTTAATATCTTTTAGATGTACAGCTTCACGTTGGATTATGTAACAAGCACGACGGCAATAGCACAAGGTGAGCAAAAAAGCTTGTTTCTGAAGCAACGACAAGTTATCTGTGAAAGGAGAGAATGTGTACTATGCAGCAGACGCGCAAAACGCACATTGGGCTAAAGGGGCTTCAGCTACGATGACATAACTTCCTCGGCCCGCACACAGTCACACCTGAGTACTTCATAGGTCTTTTAAAGACATTTTGCTTGTTAATGAGTCTTTCATGTTCCCCCCCCTTACATCCCCTGCAGCTCCACTTTTCTTCTTGCTTGAACTTAAGCCCCCCTGGATATTTTTGACTGTGGTTGCGCCTCTGTCTTCACGTACCCCACCCTGTCGTGAGTGTCTCTCCCACGTTTTAATGTCCCTTTTCTCTTTCTTACTCTCTCACATCGTTCATCTTTATTTTTTTAATTTTTGGGCGCTGCTATCTCCAGTCTACTATATACAACCTTATCTGAATTGAAGTGGTTAACTCTCTTAATTACAGTGAAGGCTTCTTCGACACGTAGAGCACCATCTTTCAATCAC
Source organism: Lissotriton vulgaris (assembly GCF_964263255.1). NCBI lineage: Eukaryota > Metazoa > Chordata > Amphibia > Caudata > Salamandridae > Lissotriton > Lissotriton vulgaris. Next base: position 1,337 of record NW_028245880.1, on the reverse strand, counting down.
ACCAATGGCACTAGGTGACAAAGAATTTTGTTTTCCGAAACAACAACAAATTATTTGTCAAAGGAGAGAGTGGGTAGTGTGCAACAGCTTGACTGTGTAGAAATATATAATTACCTCCGAGCAGTGACAACAGATAGGTTACAACAGTCTGAGAAACAGATCTACAAAATTATTGCTCCACTTCTGTGTCACTTTTAACATGAGAAAACTGGCGAAGGAACTGGTAAATCCGCGTCTCACTTTTCAAGAAAAAATCTCAACTCCAGACTCTGCGAGACACTTTTAATGTTCTTTTATCTCTTTTTCTCTCTGACATCATTTCTCTGTCTCTTTTAAAGTTATAGACACTGCAGTCTACTTTGACCTGTAGAAGAACAGTTGATTTCAAGTTGTGAACTCCGGTGGCTGCACTCTTTATACAATGTAAGTACAGCGGCCTAGATACACAATGCCTCCATTGCAATGCCTTAAAAAAAGTCGGCAAATGTACAATCCCGTTGTGCCACTTTTGTGTCAGTAACACAGTAGGCACTTCCATATAGAGTAGACACCACTTGAACACAGGACTATAACAGAAGTGAAATGGACTAGGCACACTGCACACGTAAAATCGTAATGTTAACCTTCACTTATAATGCTTCACCTTATTAAGTCACATTTACATAACTTTAAAATTGCAGAATACCTATTGTACGTCTTTTGAAGTCCACATCACAATTTGTTTATAATATTGTTTTATTAAAGTTTTTTTTCTAGTTGTTTATTACATTATCATTAAGTTACGTTTACAGTTATTGTTCTTTTAATAAAAGTTAATATAAAAACGATATACTTGTTTTTTTTTGGGGGGGACGGTCCACAACAAAAATAATATTTATAATTTGAAATACTATAGTGAGATATTTGACAGTAGGGTTGAAAAGTACTGGCTGTACAGTAAAATATTTTTCTCTGGATGGACTACAACATAAAAAGGAAATCAAAGTAATACAATGTGTACCACATTTACAAACCTCTTGCGACATTTTCACGTGCAAACCTACCCCCCTACAAAAATAACTGTGTGGGCCTCAATGACGCCCCTCAAACCACGAAAACAACCACGCCCTGGAGATTTCTATAAAGTGAGATGGAGGCTGTGTGGCCCACCGCCTGATGCACTGTAGTCCGCCACACCCAGACCGGGTTCCTACAGTGTCCTGGGGGAAAACAGCCATTTCAACGCGGTCATAACCAAGCGTGATCGTCACCACGAATTACAGAAACACCATAACATCTTTAATGGATCTTGAGTTGTTAAATTGGAAATAGACAGAGGTTGTCATATTAACCTTATG